>NC_142437.1:113964038-114268269 GCF_059453495.1 Arachis ipaensis
GAAAGCGTCCCTACCTCAATTGTTGAAACTCGAAAACTCTAAAACTTGTCACAAACTCATTTTTCTCTGGGCCCGCAACAGCGACACTTCAATTGCAACTCGCAATAACCAGAACACGACCCTACGTTGCTAAAACCTCAGAATCTATAGCAAAACATAACAGAATACTAATTTTCAACGGTTTTGGAATGAAAACGCTTACCATAACCAAGGAGAAACAACCACACCAAACGACGGCGGCTCAAACAAAGGTTCCGGCAGCCACAATATCGTTCCCAGTGGCCAGAGGTGCGACGACGATAGCAACAGCAGTAGCGGAGCTCCAATGGTGGTGGAAATACTCATCCTTCTTACCCGTTCCGTTCACCTCTCTCTTGCAGGAGCAACGGCAATGGCGGAGCCTTCACGACGGCGGCGACAGCTCAGCGATGGCGGTGACAGCAACGCCGTCCTTCCCTCGTGTACGCACGCGTGCCCTCTCTCTCATCGGGTTCCTACCTTACGTCCCTCTCATTCACGGTTCTGTTTCCGATGCGGCTCAATGATGATCGACGGTGACGACCAGATTTCCTGTGACGGCAATGAGGTGCGGTGATGTAACAAGTACCGCCTCCTTCTTTTTCGTCGCGCGCTCTCTTCACCCTCTCTCTCTCTCTCTCTCTCTCTCTCTCTCTCTCTCTCTCTCTCTCTCTCTCTCTCTCTCTCTCTCTCTCTTTCTTTGGTGTGCGACGACAGCGGCAACAACGTGGGACGCGGCGACACGACACGACGTTGTGCTGGGTGGTGGCGGCGCGGACAGCTCCCTCCTTTGCCAGCGACGAACTCCCCTCTCCTTCTCTCTTCTTCTCCCTCGTAGCGCAGCTCTCCTCTATTTCCCTTTCCTGGTTCATGTGTGTGCGCATTTGGAAGGGGAGTGGTAGCTAGGAGAGGGAAAATATGTTAGGATTAGGGTTTTGTTATGTTAAAATTAGGGTTTGTAAATTAAAAAGGGTAAGAGTAATTTTTGGTAATTTTAAATAAAAATAGGGATAATATAGTAATTGGAAACTAATTTTAGTCCAACAATAATTACATATAAAAATACTATTTGTTCATCAATTTACAAATTATTTTCAAATAAATGCTATAATCCAAGAATTAGAGATAATATAATTAATTTTCTTTATTTGTAAAAGATAAAGTATTCAATTCCAAAATCTCAATTATTTAAATCAATTCATATAAATTCTTATTATTTTACAATTACTAAACTTTATAGTTTAAATATGGAAATTATCTAATAATTATAAAATTAGATAAAAATTCTAATTTAATTATCAAAAGTTGATTTAATTAGCTTTAATAAAATAATTTTTGAAATTAAAGTCTTTAATGAATAAATAAATTAAAATCAATTCATAATAAGATTTTTCAATAGTTCTGGGTCTTACACTGACGACGACGATTATCAATATCCGTAGGGGTTAGGGTTTTATGCATTTTTGTTTGTTTATGGTACATTATTCTACTTCTGTGATATTTTATTGTATTCATACCATTTATTTTTAATAAAACAATTTGTTGATTTATGCTAATTTTAGATTTCTGATAACAATTGTTTTCAATTTCATTTGACTGTTAGTTGTGGCTAAACGATACAAAAAAAAAAAAAATCCTACCGGTGGATGTACCATTGAATTTATCCGATGGTAAGTTTTTCTTCCATTTCAAGCGAAATAGCGCCAAAGTTAGTGACAGTAATCATCAACCCAAGCTTGACAATCCATTGAAAATATCATCAGAAAATTCACCGGTAATTAGCGTCGTATGAAAAAAACTGCTGATAAGCGGTTTTCAATGCTGTTTATACCGTCAACTATAGGACGACGGTAAATCCGATGGTAAGGTACTTAGGGCAGATGTATTTTAGTGTATTCTAGCTTGCTAAAAATTTGATTAATCCGACAATAACCAACGTTTTTCTTGTAGTGTATTCTAGCTTGCTAAAAATTATTTTAATACAAAAAAAATGTTACAAATGTTTTTATTATTTTATAAGTGGTAAACGACTCATACATGATTTTTTCCAAATATTTATATAATATGTAAAAGAAAATATATAAAAGAAAATTAAGGCAAAATTTGATATTTTGATTGATTTTATTTTATTTTATTTTATTATTTTATAAATAAAATTATAAAAAAATATGACCTAATATTATAAAATTACGAAATTATGATGATATTAGTATCTCATTTTTTTTAACTAAATATAAAAAATTATATCAAAATTCAATCTCTACAACCTTTTAAAATATCTCTCTCCGTGTTTGATCATTTTTATTTGATGAAGATAATTTTTAAAATTTTTTTGTTGAAGAGTAGAATTAGATAAAATAAATATTTTTACTAAATTAAAAAAAAAACCATATACATTGCATTTATGCATCTTTTTTATCGTTTTAATAGTTTTTGGAATAAATGACATTATAATAAATTTTTTTGGTAATTTATAATTTTTGTCAATAAAAATTATAAGGCTCAAGTAAGAGAAAGAGAAGAAATAAAGAAAAGAGAAAACAGAGAAAGAAAATTGAGTAGTGATCTGATTTCCGTTAGAATGAGAAATAAAAGTTTATTACAGAGATAGTTGAGTCCTAACTATATAGATAGCAGAAGGCGTAGCCAACTGTCACATTATGATTGGATCATCACGCGCACAAAACTAACTAACTATCTCATGTGCACACTTTAACCAACTTGTTTAAGCTCTAACTAATAGGGGTGTAAATTACCGAACCGGACCGAAAATTATCGCAGAACCGAACCGAATTTTACAACAACCGATTGGAAAACCGAAAAAACCGGTTTTTTTGGTTTTTTTCGAACTAAACCGATCGGTTTGGTTCGGTTTTCGGTTGTCTTTGCTAAAACCGAACCGAACCAGACCGAACCGAAGGATGAGGGTTCAGTGGAGTGTGATTTTACTAAGTTGCCCCCGTTAACCTAGGTATAAAAAGGAAACTCAGAAAAATAACCTAGCTTTCTTCTTCCCCTTTCTTCTTCAGCCGCGAACCCTACCTAGCCTATACCCAGTTACCCAGTCTGCCAGCCACCCACACCTCTCTCCCCCATTCTTCGAAGGTTCCACGGTTCCACCTCCGAGCTCCATACTTGAGAGAAGGAGAGGCTGAGGGAGACAGAGAACTCGGCAATCGTCGCTCGAAGCCTCAAGGTCGTTCATCATCGCCGTCGAAGGGTCGCCGTCGCAGGGTCACCGTCGCAGGATCGCCGAGCAACAAAGCCAAAGTCGAGCACTCGAGCAGCACTCCAACGTCCAACTAGTCCAGCCGCCGAGCAAGACTCCAGAGGCCGAGCCGCCGAACAACCAGTCCCTCTCCTGCAAAAACCCAAAACGAAACATAACTATGTCTTCGTCATATGTTAGATTTTGTGTTTGGTTATTTGTATTGTTATGTGAGTTTCTGATTGTATGTGTAGTGATTTGGAAGACTTATTTAACAATATACAGAGTTAATGAACAGAAAAAATGAAGTTCTGGAGTTGTTAGATCTGAGAAAATGTTGCTGTGTTGAAAATATACAAATGTTTAGTGATTTGTTTTTTAGTTAATGTTGCTGTGTTATTTTTGTTAACTACTAGTGAGTCTCTTTGATTGCTCTTTCTTGTTCTTGTGATACTGATCATTGGCTTATTTGTATTGTTATGTGAGTTTCTAATTGTATGTTTAGTGATTTAGAAGACTTATTTAAAAATATACAGAGTTAATGAATAGAAAAAATGAAGTTATAGAGTTATTAGATCTAAGAAAATGTTGCTGTGTTGAATGTGTCTTATTTTTGGGGGTGAATCAGCAACCTCTTATTCTTGGTGATAACCATAAGTTGCAGGTGATTCCTTTATTTATCATTTGTTTGATTAAGCTGCTAACCATGTGGTGAACTGCCTTTTCATGTTGCCTTTTACATGATAAAGTAAATATTGAGTTTTAGTATATTACTGAAATGTTACTTAAAGATGCTGAAAAGAGGCCATGATATCTTTGAGAATATTGGTCAACTATTTTATGACTTTGCCAGTACTATTAAGTGATATGATAGTGATGCATGATGAATAACTAAAATAGTTCGATTGTGTTAACAGCAGTGCTTAAAACTTGTTTTAGGTTTGTACTTGTAGGCATATGATGTGCATAAGCCTTTCTATTATCTAACAATACTTTTTTAACCATTTCTTAGTATTACATAGTTATGATTATTAAATTCTAAAACTCAAGCAATTTATTATATGAGAAGTGTGGTTAACGTAAACAGAGAAAAAGATTAAAAAAAGAAGGTAGTTTCTTGTTGGAATGGTTATCAATTATCACACATAAAATGTTAGCAGTTTAGATATCACTTAAAAGAGAATGAATTTATTTTAAAAATCTTATGACATTTATTTATCACTTTTTATTTGTGATGGATATCTCTGCATCTCTGTTCCGTCTTACCAAAGGTCTATTTTTTGTTCACTTTTCTGCTTCTTTAACTCTGCACTTTTGTCAAGTGGATTCATTGGTGGAAGATATTGGTTTATTTTATATAGAGGTTGTTTATTTTATTGGTGGAAGGTATTGATATCAACCAAAAAAGAAATTTGTAGTTCCCTTTATGGTTTATGTTTATAATTTATAATTTATATTATGTTTATAATCTATATTGATTTTCTTGTTTTATTTTTGTAGAAATTGCACCAACCGGAGAAGATGAGGATGAGTCTGGTGTAGATTCTGATTAAACATGGTGGCTGTTTGGCTTTTGTTTGTTTAAAAGTGAATGTTTCGGTTTAAACTGTGTTTATTGTTGTTGTTTGTGTTTATTGTTTTTGTTTTGCTAGACATTTTTAATTGTCTTTGTTTTATGTTTAATTAAGTTGAATTTGTATTGGATTTGGATGTGATAAACTCTTGTTATTCTAGTTTATTGAAGGTTTTGAATATCATTTTATAGCATTTTAAATTCAGTTAAGCAGGTGTAAAAAACCGAAAAAACCGACCGAACCAAATCGCTGTTGGTTCGGTTTGGTTCGGTTCGGTTGGTCAAGCAGCAGCCAACCGAACGGTTGGCCTCTTAGAAAAACTGATCAGATCGGTTCGGTTGGTTTTCGGTCCAAAACCGAACCAAACCGAGCCGATTACACCCCTACTAACTAATTTACTTTTTGTCATACTCTATCAACCAACTTGTTTAACCTATATTCACTGAATATTCTTCTTCTAACTTCTTAAGTTCTTATTTCTATCAGAATAATCTTCCAAAACTCTATCAACCAACATTTCACTTTTTATAGTAACATTACTCTAATTGTTTAGTAATCAAAATGTTATTTCTTTTCTTTGAAGTTTATTTAAAAAAAAAGTTAGTTTCAAATTTATAGAAAATAGTACGCTTTAAATTTAATTTAATTGAGAAAAATATATATCTTGAGTTCAATTTATTCAGAAAAAGAATTACTTTATAATTTTAAATCACTTAAAAGAAGTATTATCCTAAAGTCGATTTTATCTATAAAAAGAGTTTATGTTTTAAATTGGACTTAAGAAATTTATTCAGAGGAGCATTAATGAATTTACAAAAAAATGATCTTTGATTGAATGGTGTTATTTTGTGATGAATTGGTTATTGATTGAGTTGCTGTGGTTGCTGCGGAAGTGGGTTGGAGTTGAGGTTGCGGCTGCCGAGGTTACAAGCCGAGAAGAAGGGGTTTTGACGCGCTATATAGCTTTCGAGTTTCGACGAGTTGAAGTAGGGATTTTTCTTAAAATTTATTTTATATTACAGAATTATAAATAGATATTGATGCAAAAAATATATTTCTGTAATTATATTTGTCTTGTGGATGTGGTTGTTTGCTAGATTGAATTATTGGTTGTTTGATTGCTTGAGTGGTGTATGATTGTTGATAAAAAATTGGTTTAAAAAATTATTTACTTGATTGTTATGAAAAGTAATTTTTCTTGATTTTAGAGTTAATTTGGTATTGTAAATGAATCGACTTTAAAAAATATTTCATAACTATAATAAAAATTTATTTTTTTTCTATCCATAATCATTTGACATTTCATTTAACGAGTAGGGTCAAATAAGATGAGTAATAAACTTATTTGACAATTTATTTGTGTTATGTTAAAAAAAATTTTGTCAACAAAAATTAAAATTTAACTTTAAGTTATAGAAATTATGATATCATATCATAAAACTATAATTTTTTAAAATTTAAACTAATAAAAAAATATCACATAAATAATTATATCTCTAATCATTATTACATGTGCAATAATTTTCAATTAATTATAGTTATAGATTTATCTTATTCAAAGTTACTCATAAGTTACCAAAAAAACTATAACTCAAATTACATCATTTTTCTATCTTCACTTACAAATTTTGAGTTTGAGTTTCACTCTTAACTTTCAAGTTTATCACTACTAGAAAATTACTTATTACAGACGGATATTTTCGAGAAATTTTATCCCACAGAAATACAGACAAATTTTGTGAGAAATTTTTTTATCGGAAACAAAAGAAAATAAATTAGCATAAATTACAAACGAAAAAGATAATTTATTGATAATTCTGTCGAAAAAATTAATTTTTTTTGTAGAAAATAGTTACCGACGAAAAATCTGTATGTATTTAAATGAACAAAAATACTGCGTTTTATTAAATTATTACAGACAGAAAATCTATCTGTAATTTAAAATATTTCATAAAAAAATATTCACTTAAAACCTAACCTACCCCCTCTCTCTCGAGCTCCATTCACACTCCACACAAATAAAACACGAGCTTCTTCCTCTCTCCGTGGCACGAGCTGCTTCTTCTCTACGTTTGTATTCAGAGTTGAAGATGCTTTTCCAGACTCTAATTACCGACGAAAAATCTATCAAAAAATCAGACGGTTTAAGCGAAATTGAAGTGACGATCACAAAAAAAAAATCTGTCGGTAAAAGAAAAAATTTGTCGGTAAATTACGAACAGAAAATCTGTCGAAAAATCTGATGATTTTTTGACAAAGGAAAACCATTATCGAAGAAAAATTTTGTCAGTAACAAAAAAAATTTGTCGATAAATTACAGACAAAAAAAATTTGTCGATAAATAATTTTCGATAAAATTTTTATAGAGAGATAAAATTCATCGATAATTTTATTGGTAACTAAAAATTCATTAATAAAAGAGATTAAATCTGCCTATAAATTCATCAATTATAATTAATTTTCTGATTGTATATACAATAAGACTAATAATATATATATCATCAACGTAGTCGTAACCATAAAAAACTTAGCTGATTAGTATATTGAAATTATGATTTTCACTTAAATTTTGCCTTAAATTTTGATAGAGTATTGATTAATTTAGATAAAGAAGGTTAAGATAATAAATGAATCTAGAAGGTACTTAATTAGATTCAGTTAGAGTCTTTAAGCACTAAAATTGTGCCAGCTGTCCTATGAGTTGCTATATATATATATATATATAACTTTTTAACGATGATAATACGTTAATCATTATATATTTTATTTAATTTATATTTTTGTGATAATTATATATTTATTATTATTACTATACATACTGTAAAAATAATTAAATATTTTTTGTGTTCACCAAAAAGATATTTACTAGCAATTACATAATTGCCACTAAAATAATTTTTTTAGCAATAAAATATAAAATAATTAATATTTAATTATTATTGTAAAATATATTAGTAATTATTTTTATTATTTCTAAAAACAAAATAAATAATTATTAAAATTAATTTTTTAGCAGTAAATTCATCTATATATTAGATTGTATTTGGTTAGTGTATATCAAAGAACATATACATTAAAACATAAATAAAAAAGACATAGACACAAAATATATATATATATATATATATATATATATATATATATATTATGTTTAGAACATTAACACACAAGACACATAAATTATTAAAAAGTCTATAATATTCTCATTATCTACCTTCGCTACTATTGTTACTAGACTTTTCATCAACCACAAAAAATAAATAACAAAAAATTTCAATAATTTCAACAATAAATTTAACTATTAATGACACCAAGAATTTTATTTAATAATCAATTCAACAATTTTTTTTACAAAAAAAATTAAAACAAATCTTAGAAAGGATAGGCAAAAAGAGAGAGTAAGAGAGATGCGACAGTAGAGAGGCAGCAAGAGAGAAGCGAAGTGGCGGATTTAAAGAAGGAGAAGAAAAACAACGAATCTAGAGATAACGTGAAAAACGAATTGGAGACAACCACGGCAAAAGACAACGGCGGCAGTGATGAAATAGAAGTGAAGAACAAAGAAAAAAGAAAAAAAAGAAGGGAAGGAAGAGAGGCAACAGTTGTTTGGTTGGAGAAAGAAAGGAAAAAGGTGAAGATAGTGGTTTGGGTGTGAGTAAAAAAAGGAAGAAGATTATTGCAGAGAGAGATAAAGTGTGAAAAATGGAAGAAGGAAAAAGAAGATCTATAAGGAGTATAATTGAAAAAAAAAATTGTGTCTATATCTAAAAATTTATGTTCCATCCACTAATACACAAATTTTATATATTTATAATAAACATGTATCACAATATCTATATCTCAGTATTTATATCTCTCAAACCAAATGCTAAAAATTTCACTCGTACTACTTTCTTCTCATTTCTCTCGATTTTCTAACCCTTCTATTATTTCTCCTTCTTCTTTGTTTGTTAGAGTATGATAGCTTTCAAATTTAATCAATCAATTTGCGTTTAGACTAAAAAAATTCTAAGAAATTAGTCTCACGCAGCAACATCACATGTTAAATACAATAATGTTAAAAAAGAAAAAAAATTAAGACTGAAATTACTTTCTTTAATTTAATTAAATATTTATAATTTTATATATATAACATTTATAATTATATTTTATTACATTTAATATATTATTATCCAATTATTTCAGTAATAATTAAAAAATATAAAATAGAATAATTTTAAACTGTTTTAAATTATTTTTTTAAATATTTTTGTGTTAAATATATGTAAGAGGTATAACGTTGATGAAAAATTTTCTTCCCCATAATAGCGGTCGTAGTACATTATTGTTTGCTTGGAGGAATCTTTCCTGTTTCCAGTTTCCACGCACTTTCCAGTCTCACCAACATTTGCAAGTAATAAAGCACATTATTGATTGTTAATGCTACCATTGTCGTTGATGAATGATAAGAACATCACGCATGCATAAATTCTTTGACCTTTACAAATAAATATTGGAAGAAAATATTCTGGATAACATCCTTAACCTACTTTGATATGATCGGCACCTGGGTCCATTTCGGTGTTTTGAACTTTATGATTGAGGTAAACATATTTAATTTGATGATAATTTAGTTTAGAACTTAACTTTGATCTACTTACATAGGGTTGGAGTTTAATTGAGACAATAGACGGCTATAACTCTCTCAAATTTTTTATAAAAAAATTAGTAGTATTTAAAAAATAATTAGTTGGTTTAAATATTTTATTATAACTTAAAATATTTAGATTCAATTCTCATTTCTTGTTTTTATTGTACAATAGTTTTTAATTTTAAACATTAAAAACATGTTAGATTTAGACTGAACTAACACTTCTGATTTAATTATTAAATATTTTAAATCATTAAAGATTCGAAGAGTATCATTATAAATTATTTTATATTTTTTATCTGAAAATTTATTTATTTATTATCTTATTAATAATAAACTTAAAGAATAATTATATTTATAAATTTTATTTTAATATAAATATTATTATTAAATTTTTATGTTAAATTTTAGTTCTCCCAAAATTTTATTTCAAACTACGCCACTATACTTACAGTTATTCAATCAAATTGTTTTATATAAATGACATTTAATAAATAGTTGGAACCCAATTTCTATCTATTGTCATGAAAGATTATGCAATTTCTAACACAAAGATAAATGATAAAACGACGAACAATCGACAATATTATATGATCAAACAAAATTTATTATTTTTGATTAACATTTAATTAGTTTTAAATATTAAAGATTAAATTTTAAAATTTTAAATTTTAAATTTTAAATTTTAATAATATAAAAATAAGATATTGACTAAAGTACTGTTGCTAATGTTAATAAAAAGCATGGATGCTTTAACATTTTTCAAGAATCCTTAGTCATTCAGTTTTTCAACATATAGATTTTTTTTTTAAATTATACCAACGATCTAATTATTCTCTTTCCAAATTAAAGTATTGTTTTATGTGTGTCACATTTGATGTTCAAAGCATTAATCGGAATGCTAATAAAATAAAAGAAAAGTCATCTTTATCACCCTGGTAATTTTCGTTAGGGATGGTAAATGAGGCTAAATTTGTCAGGTCAATTCGTATAATTTATTAAAAAAAGTAGGTCAGACTAAAAAATTGAGATCAACACACATCAAAAACTTATCTAATTCGCACTACTTAAATCGTGGACTTTAGCGGGACGGGACGGGCAGATTTTTTCAGTAGATTTAAGATTTTTTTTTGAAAATATTTTAATTTAGTATTTTGGATTATGTTTTACGTTTGATTGATTATGTTCTAAACTTATAGATGTTTAATTATATGTTTTGAAAAATATTTATTTTACTTTAAATAATATTAATTTTATTATTTTATTTCAAAAAACTTGGTTTATGATTATGTTTATTACATATTTATAGTTATAAAGACTTTAATATTTATAAATTTAGAAATTATAATTTTTTTATGTCTTTAAAAATTATAAATTTATTAAAATAGTTATAAAATTATATATTATTTAATACTTAATAGTAAAAAAAAAAAATTTGGCGGACTTGACCACCAGCTGTTAGACGAGATGGGATGGACTTCTCCACTTGCCACTCTAACTACTGCTATATATTTGCCAAATTATAACGTTATTGCACCGTAGTTAAAAAAATAGTAAAATGTTGACTAATGCTGATTTAAATAAAAATGGTAATAATTTAATTTTTTATAATAAAATTTTATTTAAAGTTAAAATTAAACAAGTAATAACATTAATGAACACAATATCGAACAAAAAAGAAAAAGTAAAGTTAAACAACTTTTAACGAGTGAATTTTAAATAACTGTAATTAATTATTATTAATTTTATATTTCTTAAAAAATAAAATTTAAATAATCACTAATTAATGATAATTAATTAGTATAGGGTATAATTAAAAAATGTTTATTTGCTTGTTGTTGGTTAGACCTTGTTAATTACCTAGTGGGATTGAATAAAAAATGAGTACATTAGACATTCCTTTTTAGTTCATAAACAAATATGAGCACAAAAACTAATTCCAGGATCGGGACAGTGATATCTGATTAAAAAGTAACAATAATAATTTCCATTATGTGGTTAAACTTTGAAAATTCAGAAAAAAAAAAAATCTGCTCATTTTGAGACCATATGCTTCTCTTCATTTCATTATTCATTGTAATTAATAATCTGATTATGTGCTACTTGACTACAAGTCTATAAACAAAGAAATACATAACAATAATAAAGACATTAACTTTAACAACACACAAAAAAAGACCAAGAAATAAAAAATGTTACTAACAAATTAAAACTTAGCAACAATAATTAGTTAGAACCTTAATGACCTGCTGAATTCCTTCCAAGACATTGGATTCTTTGGATCCGGAGCATGTTTATTATGATTCTTTTTGCTTCCAAAAATAAAGGGCTTCATCAATTTCTTGAGGACCCTATGGAATGCGGAACCATGGCCACGGCCGCGACCGCGACCGTGACCACGACCTTGCTTCACTTGTTGAGTCACAAGTGGAGTTGAAGTTGTTGGTGCAACACTGAAGAACTTTGAAGAAGATGAAGGATGAGAGACTGATGAGGATAATGACCTTGGTAACCCTGGCTCTGAGAGGCTTCTTCTAAGCATGGCCTCAAATGAGAGCCTCTCAAATTGGTCCAATAGTGTGCTTTGTTCATCACCAAACCTCTTTTGAATCATTGCTATTTCCTCCATTTTTGTTGTGTGTGTGTGTTTTGTTATTATTACTATTATTATTGTCACTAGCTAGCTTGTAGTTATAGGTACCTTTATACATTAGACAAATTCTTAAATGCTTTTGGAAAAAGAGAAAAACTTGTTTGTTTGTGTTAATTAATTGCGTTTAGTTATTGCTCTAACATAATCGAAATTTTGTGAACAAACTGTGGGAAAAAAATAAAATGAGAAAAAAGGATAGTCTTTGTTTATTTTAAAATAGTTAAATACAAGATAACATTTATGTAATTTTTAGATTAATTTTTGTTCTTCTAAAGATAGAGAGGTAATAAGATAGACATGGGCTAAATTTTTTAAATATTAGAGTAATTTTGATATTATATACAAGTAATACTTGCTAATTTAAGAATATTCTTAACTATAATTAATTCCTATATTATATATATATATATATATATATATATATATACACATACGAGATTATTATTATTACTAACTTTAAACTCTAAATGGTAGAAAAGTAACATTATTTTGCTTTAGGTATCTAACCAACTCTATTTTATAGTATTTATCTCACTTTTTGACGAGATGCTTGATGAGAGTAAAATGAGAGGATTTGTTGTCTAAGGAAGGTATCAGATACAAACAATATCACTGGTTGTGTATAAAGTATATGCAAGTGAAAAGGCTGCCAAAAATAATGAACTCATCTGGTTTAAATTTCTTCAATAATACTAAAAATATTATCCAATTTCGAACACGGTCGCTAATTTTTTGCCACTATTATCCATGCCACTATAAAAGTGGCATGTTAAAGCTAATTATTTCATAATATTAAACTCCACATGATGGATAGCACCAGTCACAAGAACATGTGTTGCAGGAGGCCATTCAAAAGATAATATGAAGTTGTTTGGACGAGATTTTACGGAAAAAAAATTTTCAAGTAATTTTTTTATGTAAAAATATTTTTTTATTTAACAATAATATTTAAATATGATAATATAAAATTATTTTTTATTTATTTATAATGTTAAAAATAATGTTTTTAAGTAAATTTTTTTAAAAAAAAATTATAACTTCTAAAAAAAATATTTTTTATTATTTTTATCGGTCCCGCTACGTTACCAACAGCATATCTGACAACTTCTGCCAACTCTTATTTATAATTGTGTTTCATGGAAGTGTCTTCGTGGATGTGTCTAATAAAAATGTTTTTTTTTATAGTTGTGTTTAATAGAAGTGTCTTTATAGATATATTTTCTGGATGTGTCTCTTTATATATGTATTTAAAATATAATAATTAATTATTGTTGGCAATAAGTTAGCAGATAATATGTTGGTACCCTATACTTTTTCTATTTTTATTTTTACTATTAAATTTTTTATCCAAAATACTAACAAATAAAAAAAAATTCATTGACGTACTTATATTTTTTTAGATGGTTAGTTATTACAGTCATAAACAAGACTTTTTTTCCCCTTCATTGGCAGGATAATTTATAGTTTATTCATGGATACTACCCAACTTTTTCACCCATTATTCATCAAAATTTCTATATCTTTTATATTTATATATATATATATATATAAGTGAAAGATCAATGTTCAAGTTAACTTGTTCACTATTAATACATGCCTTTTCTTTTTCTCTTTTGTTTAATATATGTAAATCAGTCATGTTGATGTTCCTAACATATTGGTCTTAGCATCAATGCAATATATCTTTAATTTGTAATCAAAGTTCTTTAATTATTTTATATACTAACTAGGACTAACAAAAAAGATTAAAAAAATAAATAAGTTTTTATTTACATGACATTGTTAAATTGATATATATGAAATGAAATTAATCTCATTAATAATTACTGAAAAGCGAGTAGCTAGCATGGTATTCTTTTTAATATCAAATTTGGATCATCTAAAAATGAGAATAATTTAATTATTCCCTCACTATTTATTGATTTATAATTAAACTCCAAAGATATAACAACAAAATATATAACAAATAAAGACAAAAAAGATTGCTTGGTGGGGCAACTTAGAAATCACTTTTGTGATTCAGAAGCAGCTGATGCTGATGATCATATCACTTTATTTATTCTTTCTTGCTTGATGAAAGAAATTATGTTTCATCTTCACATGCTTCATTCTCTCGTTAAGTTTGTCTGAGAAGACTTGCTTGTCACATGCAGAAGAAAACATAAATGAATTTAGAAACAGAAATACAACATTTATTTATGTTTGATTTGTATCATTATGCTCGATAAAATAAAAGAACCAACGATATATTTATTAGCAAGTAGATATTAGCCATTTTATATTTTGTTGTTAAAAAATTTTAACGACAATTATATCATTATCAATAAAAACATTTTTAATATACGCAAAAAGTAGTATATATATATATATAATTATCATTATAAGATATAATAATAACAATAAATATATAATTGCGGCAAATAATAAGTTAAATAAGAGATACAGTGATTATTATATTATTGCCACTAAAATTTTAATGTTAAAATTAATTTTTGTTGTAGTGCATTTAGAGGATTAAACAAAATAAAAAACTTGGTATGGTTTTAGTACAAAACATATATAAACCTTGAAAAATAATAGCTCACTGAACTAACATGTATTTATTGTGGATTTAAGTTGGCCGATCAGAATTTGAGTAAACTATATTGTATTAGAAAAAGAAAAATATAGGTAAATAATTTTTAATTAGTCAATTTTAAATAACTGTAATTAATAATTATTAATTTTATATTTTTAAAAAATAAAATTTAAATAATTATTAATTAATAATAATTAATTAATATAAAATATAATTTAAAAATATTTGTTAGTTTATTATTGACTAGATCTTTGTTGATTATCTAACGAAATAGATTCGAAAAACATAAGAAAATATTGGATTATTAATTCAATGAATGAAGTCATAAACAATATGCCTATAATTTACATAAGATAATACAATTACTATGCCAAAGTATATGTTTTTATTGAAATAATCAATCAGAATAAATAATTCAAAATGTAAACTAATAAGGGAATGCTTTATCCTGAATTAAATATTAATATATTATACATCGGACAATTCTATCTTATTGGTTATTCTTTTTTCTTGTGTACCAATCAGATTAACAAATTTAACATGGCATATGCATTAGATTAGTATTACCTATATAAATTGGGATCTGAGAGAATGCATCTACGACATTAGTCACGGTTTTCTAGTGAAATAATATTGTGTATTACCTTTCAAGATACCAAATCTAATTACAAATAAACTAGTAGTCACACACAATATTTGACTTGCAATTTCGAAATAATACTAATAGTTGTAGATTGTTTTAAAACATAATTAGCTTTAATATAGATTACATATCATCATGTGTGTTTTTCAAAATACGTTTACAACAAAAGTAGTGTCGATAAAAATAAGTAAATAGTTATAGACAAGTATATGTAAATAGTATTAATATATACGCTGCATATATGATTCCCCATATCCATATGCATGTATGAATAGTGCAGTATATGAATAGGTGAATAGTGCCGATAAGTATAAGTAAATATATAGCACCAATAGGTATATGCGTGAAAAGTATCATGTACATATGGGCAGTTTCATATGCATTTGCGAATAGGCTTATACGCATCGATAATTTTGTAGGCGTATATGTACGAGTGGTATATATTATTTGTCTATTTACATACAAATAAATTTTGACAGATATATATAAGTGAATAGTCATATAAAAAAAATTATTTAATAAAATACTGATATTGAGATTTGATGCATCACCTAGCCTTCGATTAGTACCGTTTCAATAATAATTAAAACGATAATATTATAGAAACCAAAAAAAAAAAAACATTTAAAAAAGTTATTAATTTAATATTTACTAAATTAATACATATTAAATAAAATAAATTTTAATAATTTTTTGTTAATTTTTTATTATTAAATATTTTTGTATCACAATCTGTGCAAGCCGAGCCATTTGATCCGACAAAAAAGTCAAGTTGGCATCGGTGGGGGGGGGTTGATTTGCATTCACAACTATTTAAAAAAGATCAATTTTATAGTGTATATAAATGATTGTCTAAATTTTATCTAATTTATTTTTATAATAAATTTTAATTTTTTAAAAATTATTTATTTTTTTATTTTTTAAATTAAATATTACTTTTTAACTTTTTTTATAATTAGGCACTACCTTTTAAATATTACAGCATTGACTTTTAAAAAATTATAAATACACAATACGTAAAATATTAGATTGTAGAGTTGTTATTTGTCATTTTTTTTGTTATTTATATATTTTTTTTAGAATTTAATTTTAATATAATGTCAGTATAAAATAGTTTTACACATATATTTAATAAAGTAACACCACATTATTAAAAATAAATACTTTTTACATTTAATGTGTGAATAGTCATAAAAAATAGATATAATTGCAACATTGTGTAAAATATTTACACTAACAGTGCAATAAAATTAATTTTTTTAAATCACTATAACAAAAATAGTATTTATAACAAAAAATCTGAATTTTGTAACAAAAGAAATTTATAACAAAAAAATTGTTATAGCCTTACAGAGTTGTTACCATATGTTTCGTTACAAAATATTTTTGTAAGAAAAAATGAAATTGTTACAATATAAAGTAATATTTTGTGATAATTTTTTTTATACAAAAATTAAAATTTGTTATAAAAGTGGTAACAATTCTTGACCTATTAAATATTTTTCGTAATAATATAATTTTTTCTATCATAACATTTTGTTACAAAATATAACTTGATTTTATAACATTTTTTATTCTTTTAGTTACAAAAATACCATTTATTTTGTAACAATTTTTTAATATAGATTACACACATAACTTATCAAATTGCATTATTTTTTAATTAATTGATATATTAACTAATTTACTAAACAAGTTAATATTGATATAATATATAATGACATAGATAATTTAAGCATCTTTTATTTTAACTAAGATTGTTTTAAAACAAAATAACATCAATGTTAGTTCTATAAGTTCAACCACAAGTTAGAATGAAGTTTTACATAAATTAATATAATTAATATATCAAAATATCATTGAATCTTGTAACTAGCATATTGTCATCATTTTGGCACTCCTATAAACAGAAAAAATCAAAACAAAAATTAGAAACAACATATAACACAAATTACAATTTTCACCATTCATTTTTATTCAAAATTGTTAGAAAAATTTTGACATAAAAATCTGCCTAAATTTTAGATATTTTCACCCTTTATACTTCCATTAATCATTATACAACTAATTCTATCAAATCAAATAATAGAACATTTGCAATCATAAGACAACTAAAATAAAATAAAAAGATCCATATGCAAAAGTTTATTTTATGTTGTTCTATGTTTAACATAGAACCAACAACACAATAAAAAAAGGTTTCAGACAAATTAAATTAGCAAAAGAAGAAATATGCTAGTTGATTCTAAGTTTTGAAAAAGCAAACCGATTCAATTCAAATTTAGAAAACGTTCATAGATGAATCTTGAAAAAATTTTGGTATAACCTCTCCTAAAAATTAGACATATTTAATTTTACAGTTCTCACAAATCCAACCAATCTCTCATTCCACAAGTTATTAATCATCAACATCGATCAAATATATGATCTATTCAAGTTCTTCTCCCTTATGCACAAAAATCATAAACTCAACATAATAACCAACCACTCAATTCTATTTAATATATACTAAAATCTAATGCTAATGGTTTCTTAGATTTGTGAGATAAATTTCAAATTTCAACCGATCATAACATGATTAACAAACACTTTATTTATTTTCAAAGTTTTACTATATTAATTATAAGCCAACCAAACCAACTGCAACAAATAGAACACACTCTACTTTATCCAAATTAACTGCGACATTCATCAAATGGTCTGAGCAATTAAATAATCACAACTTATATCATCAATGAATATGCAAGATATTCACAAATCCTAATCCATCCATTAAGAGGATTCAACCATTGTTTTTAATCCATTTTATTACTTAAAAATTGGTCATCATTTAATCAATTTTATTTCTCCAAAAATTAAAATTGTAAGAACCGAACCGACTATTAAACCGGTCAAATGACTGTAAGTTTGCGGTGAGAGTGTGAGACAGAATTATCTAAAATCAGAGGAGTAGAGACTACCCAGCAATGACAGCAAGACACAACGAGGAATAGAACATCAACGACTGCGAGACATGATGCGAAGCAGAGAAGCAACAGCAAGACTCGTGAGGAAGCAAAGAAGTAGAAACGACACATGGCGAGGAGTGATGTAGTAGCAACGATCCACAGTCAGGAGCGGAGCAATGAGGACCCATAGCTAAGAGCAAAGAAGCAAAGACGGCGCATACAGTGAAGAGAAACTGTAAGGCCCACATCGGTTGGAGAGGGAACGAAGCATGCCTTATAAGGGTGTGGATACCTCTCCCTAGCATGACGCATTTTGACGAGTGAGTGTGAGGGGTTTCGGCTATCATCCCTATCGTCAAAGGCAAAACCGTGAGGTCTTGTGTGCCAAAGCGGACAATATTGTGCTAGCGGGTGGTCTGGGCTGTTACAGATGGTATCAGAGCCAGAGCCCGGATTGATGTGCCAGCGAGGGCGCTGGACTACTCCCTTAGGGAGGTGGATTGTAAGGCCCACATCGGTTGGAGAGGGGAACGAAGCATGCCTTATAAGGGTGTGGATACCTCTCCCTAGCATGACGCGTTTTGACGAGTGAGTGTGGGGGGTTTCGGCTATCATCCCTATCGTCAAAGACAAAATCGTGAGGCCTTGTGTGCCAAAGCGGACAATATCGTGCTAGTGGGTGGTCTGGGCTGTTACAGAAACTGAGTTGAGACACGCAGTGAATAGAGTGGGGGTTGCTGCTTTCAGTGATAGTGAGGGCTGAGAGGAAGGAAAGTGATGAAAAGGGAAGAAAGGAAGTGAGCTCGAATAGAGAGGGAATGGGCTTTGAAGTTTGAAGGTGGCTGCAACTGAGCCACTAAACTCTGATAGGATTTGGTTTAAGGTAAGGTTTTATTTTTATTTTTTATTTTTTGAGAGAGAGAGAAAAAGAGAGAGAAAAAGAAAGTCTTGTTTTAATTAAAAATTAAATAAACAAATTATATAAAATTTTCATTAGTTTTCAATTATTAAAACTTTTAAATTTAAATATATGAAATACTCAAAATAAAAAATTACATAAAAGCCTTAATTAATTTAAACTCAAATTATCAAAACTTGATTTAGTTATATTTAATAAAAAATTTAAAAATAAAGTCTTGAATAATTAAAATAAATTAAAATTAATTCATAATAAAACTTTTAAAAATTTGGAGTCTTACAAAGAGTGAGAACGATGATGGCTGCTGGATTGGATAGCGATGACAGAGACCAGAGAAGAGTAGAAGTGGTGATTGTATAAAAAAGAGAGGAGAGTGCGACGTGTGAGTTAGGGCTACGACGTGAATGAGTAAGAAAGAGGGAGGGAGTGAGTGACCGAGTGTATGAAAGTTAGGTTAAAATTGGGAGGGAGAGTGAAAGACTAAGAGGTGAGAGTTAGAAACTAGAGTTTTTACTCAAAATTTTTAACTATTGTTAATTATTTTTAATCATTTAAATTTAAAAAATTTATTTTTAGATAAAATTTAAAAATTAACTGATTAAATATATTAAGTTTTTTAAAAGATTAAAAAATAATTTCTATAATTTTAAAAAATTAATAATTTAATATTTAATTTTTTTTATAAAAAATACTTAATTAATTAATACAAAACAATATTTTTAAAAATTAAATTTTTGAAACAAATTAAAATTATTCAGCAAAAAAATATATAAACAATTTTTTTGCTCTTAAAGTTTTAATATTTTGAAGTAAATAATTTTGACAAACAAAAAACTTGTTATAAATAATATTAAATTTTGTGATAAAATAAATCTTTTTACAAAACAATTAGAATTTTTAAAACTAATAGATATTTTATTACAAATATGTTGAATTTTTACAACAATTTAATCTTTTGTTATTACAAAACATTATAAAATTTTGTAATAAAACACTAATTCATTACAAAAATCAACATAATTTATAACAAATTAAAAGAAACCAGGTTAATACAAAATATTAGAATAGTTTGTAACAAATTATCTTCTTGTTACTAGATATTCTTATTCTATTACAATAACTAATTTTTGTTAAAAAAAACATAATTTGTAATAATTCAAATTTTATTATAAAAATTTTGTTACAAATATTCTTGTAATGAATTTAGGTCTAGGTTAAACTATAAGGTTTTAATTTAAATTATTAGAAAAAAATATTTTTTCTACTCAAATTTTAGCTTATAAATTCTAATTCATATTTCTTTTTGAAAAATAATCTCTCAACTCGTCAAAAATTAAAGTAGAGCAAGATATGATTTTAAAAGTTGGAACTACAAATTTAAATAGGACAGACTAACCCACATCATTTAAAGGTATAGACTTTGCCGAGGTGGAACAAATATGTCCATTTGTCACTCTTAATAATATCACACATTGATTGACAATTCACAAACAAAGTATTCCTTATAAGAACGTTGATACATCTCTCTTGTAGACATAATTGTTAAAATCGGACGGTCCTAGTCAGTTCTACCGAAAAATTAATTACTCGAATTCTAAATTGGTTCGGTCAAAGATTAGAACCGTTTCAGATATAAAATCGGTATAAACTAGTCAAACCCAACATAAACTGATCAAACCTAGTGAAAACTATACCAACGGAATCGATTGGGTTGCAGATGCGGATGAATCTATGACGCTCTAGCATTCTGCAAATTTATCATGCTCTAGCATTCCGTAAATTCACTGTGCTCCAGCGCTTATAATTTTGGAACTTTTTTCCAAACTAAATTGAATGGGATTCAAACCCTTTTCCTTTGGGAATATAGCATGCATATGCATAAACAACCACCAAGCTATTATGTTTTATGTTATTAAATATACAAATTATAATACATATAAAAAATTTTTATCAAATAATTTACTTCTATTTAATTTATTTTAATTTTAGTTATAAACATGAAAATTAAAAATAGTTACTTTAATATAAAAATACAAATAAAAAATTTTTATTATAAAAAAAACTAAAATTTTATATAATTATTTAATAATAATCAAATTATAACTTATTAATTATAATTTGTTAAGTTTAATTTTTTATTTATTTTTAAAATATTAGTAAAAATATGTATTTTAAATTTTAATTTTAAGTTTTTGATTATTTTATATTTTTTATTTACGTAGGACCAAATCAACTAGTTCAATCAGTTACTCATCATTGGTTAAACCAATAAACTAATAAACCAATAATTTAACCGATTCGATTCTGATAATTATGTTTATATATGTATTTTAATGGATTGAGTGATTTTTGTCTCCTTTTATGCCTTCATAGTAATTTAGTTTGACATAAGTTGATTCTGTTATTAAGATTAGATTGTATTTCTAATTTATAAAGAGAATAAAGTATTATTTTAATCTCTAACATTTGAAATAATTAAATTTTAATTTCATTTTTGATATTTAAAACGTCTTATGTTTATTTCAAATATCTTATTTTATCCTATTTTAGTCATATAATTAATCAAAATTAAAAAATTTCTTTCAAAATTATCCTTTTTTTCATTATAATTTTCTTTTAAGTAATGACAAAAATTATAATTCTAATGATTATAGTGGGAGTCTAATAATTTTTGAGAGCGAAAATGATAGAAAAATATATAAGAGAAATACAAAAATAATAATAATAAAAATATTTTGGAATAAAAATTTTAATTTTGACAAAAAATAAAATAAAATATTTAGAACAAAAATAAAACCTTCCTTGCATTAAGAATAAAATTAAAATTTAACCAAAAAATTAAGAACTAAAAAAATATTTTACCCGATCAATAAATAAACACTCCTTGTATACAACAATACTCATCATGCATTCTATAAAGCAGAATTCATTATTCCTTGTGTGACTATCTTTATCAATAATATAGCGAATGATGAAATTCAGTGATCTTACAATTCTTCTCTAGTTACTCCCATCCTCCATGGATTCTTAGATTTTATATCACCTACTAAATACTAGAAATTGCTTAAATTTCTCTTTTACAGTAGTGTTTAGTGACATACACATGAATAAATAATGTTTTCCTAGCATAATGTTAAAAAGATAATAATTTAAAATTATCTTATTTAATTTAACATCTATAATTTTTTGTATATAATATATATAATTATATACTTACTACATTTAGTATTACCTAATTATTCTCACAATAATTAAAAATATAAAATAAAATAATTTTAAACTAATTTAGGCTATTTTTTATTGTTTTCTAATATTTTAATTTTGTTTTGATATTTATGGGCACTCGTAAAAAAAAAGGACAATTTATTAGATCAAACATTCGTATAAAACAAAAGATCACATACAAAAACTCAATATGATTAACAATAAGTTAATATACTTACCATTTTCCAAGTGCTTCTTATCCTCCTTAGACTTAGCAATGCATGCTCTTTTGCATAGCTTCAACGTCTCCGGAAATCTTGAATAGTGTACACTGCATATTCTAAAACACATTTTAAGCGTTAGCTTCCAAAGAGGGAAGCCAGGTGATGGATGATGAGTATAGGGCGTAGTGGCATCAAATTCAGCAATAGCAACACAAATAATAACTCCAATAATCAATGGTACTAGCAGTGCATATCTCTCTCTCATCTTGCAATTACAAATTTAAGATAGACCAGACTTTATAGTAATTTAAACACTTCTTTAATATTATTATGCAATAAAATTCTAAAATGCAGATATTATTTATCCCTTATTAGCCTTAGTTTAATTTGTGTCTTCTCCTTTTACCAGGAGACGTACGTTATCAATGTATATAAGGAAATCGAAATATTCTCATTGCAATTAACGGTTGTTTTAGAAATAGTTTATTATTTTAGTTATTGTTGATATCCTTTGAATTCAATGAAATTGTGAGGAATGGTCTTTTTTTTTTTTTTAAAGGTAAGATAATTTATTCACAGGGATAAAATAGAAAAGCAACTACGTATTCAAATGAAAATGACAAAAATATCTTTTTATAAAAATATTTTATTTAAAAATATGAGTTATTATTTAGCCACACTTTAAATAGAGATAACACTTTTATAAATATCAAAATCTAAATTTACAATCTATCATTTAAGAGTAAAAAAAAAATATTTTCATATGAAAACAATTATAAAATCTTCATTGTAGTATCCACCAAATAAAAATTCATCCGTGACTAGGATAAATAACAAAAAAAAGGAGTTCTCCCAAATACTCAACAAAAGCTAACATCACATCAGATATATTAAAAGAAGTAATGAAACTAAAGAAAGGAAAAGTGCTTTAATTAATGATTGGAGAGGAGTTCATCGACTAGCTTCCGCCAATGCTCCAAGATCTGTTTAGGGGTACCATTTTTGTCTTCGAAAATGGCTCTATTGCGTGTCTTTCAGATGCACTAACTCAAGACTGTCCATTCCACCATCAAATGCCTACTTTGATTCTGATGTTTACAGACTGTCATAGCTTGCTTTCATCTATGCCAAAAGGAGTCTGAATCATTGCTTGACTGGGAACCAGGTACAGAGCTTCTTCTCCAAATTTCTGAAGCTTTCTCACAATCAAACAGGCAATGATTCACTGTCTCTGGTGTTCTATTACAGAATCGATATATTGGTGAAATAGAGTAGATTTGACGATGGAGATTATTAAGGACTGGGATCTTTTTGTGGAGGCTTCTCCAAAAAAAGATTTTGACTTTTGGGAGAAGAGGAAGCTTCCAGAGTTGACTCCAGGTCTCTTTGTGTTGCATTAGATTCGGGCAAAATACAATTGAGTGATGGAAGAGCAGGTATGTGATTTGATAGCCGGAACTGACTTCATAAATTTCATTTCTTGTTTTTGTCCAATAGATTTTATCTTTTCTATTAGAAATGTTTGTAGCCAAAATTTGTTGTGCAGTATCTGAGAAGAAAAAAATTGATGAATTAATTCTTTATACCAGGTTCTATTTGGAAGGAGCAAATCACTGACTCTGTCCATAGAATGATTGGGCATGCTTACAACAGAGCTTGGAAGAGGTACAAAATGGTGATTAGGAGCGAGCCAAGGATCTCTTAAGGTGTGGAACTGTGGATGCTAACAGCTGACCCAATTTCCAGCACAAGCCTTTGGCCAGCACTCTGCGGCCTTCCAGTAAACTCCTCCAATCCCACCAAGGTGAGTTTCCTGACTCTGCATGTAATAAATTGTTGTAGTGATACTATTTGCCTTTTAGGATTCTAGCTAACAGCGATTGAGGTTGAGTAATTACTTTCCAAGATTGTTTATTAAGTAGAGTTAGGTTTTGAGCCCTTTAAGTCTTTGAATCTAAGCCCACCTTCACCCTTAGGTCTTGACATAGTGTCCCAGCTAATCCATGTCATTTTCTCTTTGAACCTTTCTGACGCCACCAAAATTGAGTGATAATGATATGGAATTCAGAAAGAAGAGAATCTGGTATCCTAAAGCAAGAAAGTGACTAAATAGGAATAGCTTCTCTTACCACCTTAATGAAAACGTGTCTACCAGTTGTAGATAGCAGCCTTCTCTTCCAACCTTGAACTTTCTGTCTGACTTTTTTCTTGATTGAGCTAAAAGTAGCCCTCTTGGATCAGTTGACAGTAGATGATAACCCAAGATATTTGTCTTGGGCTCCTATATTCCTGATGCGTAGTCTTTTAGCTAGCAATAATCGCTTATCAGAAGGGATATTATGTTGAAAAATATTGTCAACTTATTAAGATTCACTTGTTGGCCACTAAAATTTGAATACGAATTGAGCAATTCTAGGATATTGTCACATCTATCTTTTGTTGCCTTACCGAACAAAATTGAATCATCAGCAAATAGTAAATGGTTTATAGAGGGATATCTCCTGTTGATCTGAATACCTGAGATGAGATTGTTTTGCTCTGCTTTCTTAAGCAAGAAGGATAAACTTTCTGCGCAAAAGAGAAAGAGGTAGAGGGATAGAGGGTTACCTTGACGGATGCCTCTATGTGGCTTAAAAAAGCCATAGGGTTGACCTTCAACAATCACAGAGTAAGAAACTGTAATCATCACCTCTTGTATCCAACCAATCCATCTAGGATTAAATCCTAGTTTCTCCAACATAAACCACAAGAAATGTCACTCCACTTGATCATAGACCTTGCTCATGTCTAACTTTAGAGCTATATCTGTCAGTAAACCTATTTTCTTGGTTTTCAAGTAGTGCATGCATTCATGGGCTATGAGTATGTTATCATTAATCTCCCTTTCAAAAATGCACTTTGATCAGGAGAAATAAGATTATTCATAATACTTTGTAGTCCTTTGGACCAAAATTTTTTGAGATAAACTTGTAAAGATTGATTGATCGGTCTAATTTTAGTCATATCAGTTGCATTAGGAATCTTTGAAATGAGACAAATTTGAGTATGATTAAAGAATTTCAGTAATCTGTCACTCACAAAAAATTTCTAATAGCCTTAAAAACATCTTCAGCAACTATATATGTCACAATAAAATTAAAAAAATTTAGAAGTAAAACCATCGTCACCTAGGACACTTTGGGAATGGATGCTAAAAATTGCTCGTTTAACTTCCTCCATCAAAACTAGTCTTAATAGTCTTTTATTCATGGCTGGAGTTACTTTGGATGGGAAATCCGCAAGGAATCCCATAGGATCAGCAGTATTAGTGGAAGAAAAAATGTTCATAAAATAATCCTCTGCAACTTCAGCTATTTCTGCATTAGTAGTAGTCATTTTTCCATCAGATTTTACTAACCTCCAGATTTCGGTACGACGGTTTTTCGATCGGAACGACTGATAGAAGAATTTAGTATTCTTGTCTCCCTCCTTCAACCACTTGATCCTGAATTTTTCGAGCCAATAACTTTCTTCTCTTAGGTAGGCCGATTTTAATATTTTCTCCAGCATTTGAACTTGCTCTCCTTCATTAATCCTATCTTCTCTAAGTGCCTCAAATTATCTGGTCAAATCATCAATCTCCTTTTTTGAATTAGCATTTGAAGTTTGTTGCCATTGCACCATCCTATGTCTGCATGCTTTCATTTTTTGGGATAGGATGTACATGGCTGATCCCTCGTACATTGACTGCAAGGTTTTAGTAATTATTGCTCGGACATTATCATTTCCCACCACATTTCCTGCCATTTGAACCGACGCTTAGCTTTCTCAATTAGGGGGTTAGTATTTAGCAGAATTAGAGCATAATTTGACCCATTTTCTTGGAGCCTTTGTAGAGATGTTGTAGGATATAGATTAGACCATCTCTTGTTCAATAGAGCTTGACTAAGTCTCTCCATAACAGATCTGCCCCGCTTCGCTTGTTGGACCAGGTGAAAATTTTGTCATTCATGCCCATATCCAGCAAGCTATTGCTATCAGTAAAACATGTAAATTATGCAGTAAAAATATCCAATTTTAAGCTACCACCGCTTTTTCATGTTGGCCCACAATAACATTAAAATCCCCATCAAAACAATTGTATCATGGAACTGCTGCAGAAAAGTAGTTAATTATGAAAACTATTCTAATTTGATTTGTTCTAAAGTGCTTAAATACACACCTACTAGCCCCGGTGACTATTATTAACTCCCTCCTTAATTTTGGCTGCTATGAAATACTCTCCACATGAAATGATCTCGACATCCAACCCCTCTTTCCACGCCAAGGCTAGACCACCAGCTGTCCCGATTGGATTATTAATAATGAACCATTCTACAAACTTGCAAGTTTTGAGCTTACTTTTCACCTGTCGAGGTTGGTTTTTAGTTTCGCAGAGGAACACAACCTCGGGGGAGTGGGATTGGCATATCCTTTTAAGGTTTTGGATTGTTAGTGGTCTCCCTAAATCCTGACAAGGTTTAATTATTCTGTCAGTCCTTATAATTTTACCGAATTTTAATTAGGTCTCTGTACATTTTTTCTTTTTAATTGGGTCCCTGAACTAATATATTTTTTTAATTAAATCCTTATCGTAACAAAAAAACGTTTGAAAATTAAACAGAATATTCTATTTTCAAATTAAAGATACCCTAACTTTTTTCTAAATCCCTAATTATCTTTCCCCTTCTGTTTTTACAAAGACAAAATTAACCTCACACTGTCCTCCTTTTCCTCCTCTCTGTCTCCCTTCTGTACTCTCGCCTTTCCCTCTCCCTCTCCCACCCTCACTCTTCCCACCTCCGCGCACCCCTCCTTTCCCCTCCCTCCTCCCCGATCCCTCCCAGACGAGCTTTCTTTCCACCTCCTGAGCTTGACTTCGACACCCCTCCTTCCACGTTCCTCCTCTCCCGAGCTCCACTCTTGCGTTTTCCACTGAAGAAAAGTTCCCATGTTGGGGTACCCACTAAAGAAAAGCTCCCAGATCAGCTGCGTCGATCTTCGAGGTGGCCTCCGACACCGTCATCTTCGCACCGAGAAAGACAGAAAAAGAGAGAGACTGCAAAAGAGAGATCACATTACGGGGAGAAAGAAAGAGGTCGAGGCTGCGGAAGAGCAAGGAGGTAGAGGGTCACATCGCTGCTGCCATTGTTGTTGGAGGAGGTCGCCGACGAGCTGCTCCTTTCTCGTTTGTTCTCGGTAGTTGTTATAGCCATTGTTGTAATTGTTCCTAAATTCTTCTTCATTGTTGTAATTGTTGTTGTTTCTTTTCACCTCATTCTTGCTGTAGCTGTTGGGATTGTAGTTACAATTATTGTTGTTGTTGTTGAAGCTCTCATAAGTGAGATCTTTATCAAGAAGCTCATTTTCAAAGATGGTTGTTGTTGTGATTGGAATCTCCTTATTAGGAGAAGAATATTGAGTAGCAGAAGACTCTGTGCCATAAAGGCCATAGCCATTTTCATTGTCAACAAAATCAAGCTCTATGTTGGCTCTAATTCTACTGTTGTTGATTCTGTTTCTAGTGCTGGTACAATGATTGGTTCTGGTGTTGATGTTGTTATAGGTTCTAGTGTTAGTGTAGGTGTTGGTGAAAAAAAAAGTATAGAGATCTAATTGAAAATTTAGTAAAACTACTATATAGATCGGCAGAGTAATTAAACCATCCTGACAATTCCAGTTTAGAAGTTTGATGGTTCTTTGGATGCCAATTGATGGCTGGCACCCACCACTCCCAAGAGTAGAAGCATTCTCCTCTAAACACATCTTCTTGTTCCCCTCAACGTACTCTTTTTCGAAAATTCTTCTTTTGCTACCCGCTGCCCCACCATGTATCATCTGGGCTCTTTCTCAAGCTAATTGTTTTAAAGTTAGCCCTTTGGGACGAGAAGCTGATTTGTCAGCATTAATTACCACATTGCCTTTATTCATTGGTATTGGGCTTTCTTCCAGCATTATGGCTGAACCATTATCTGTGTTGGCTAGCCACGCTTCCTCCGAGATTTATTTTAACATATCATTAAGCATCTCTCTAGTTGCTATTTTCTCTTTATTTGTTGACTTTTATCATTCATTGAGAGGCTAGATAGGCCGTCTAGTAGCCAAGAAGGCATAAGCTTCTTCCTCAGTTGAGGAGTAGAAGAACCTGAATTGCTGTCATGGCTAGTATTAGAGTGTTGCTTCCTCTTTATACATCCTCCGATTTGATTTACTTTAGTCCATTCCCCTAAACAATCTTTAAACTTTTAGGTTAAGTAGAACACTATGCGTATTATGTCGCGTTTTTTTACACAATTTAAAATATAATAGAACTCGATAGATATAGTGTCAAATTCTACAAACAACAAATACAAAGTACCACACTCTTGATACAATGTTTCACTTAAAAAAAAAATTAATTAAACATTAATATTAAAAGTAAGTGAAACTAGATATAAAAATAGATTGATGTAGAATTTAAATACTATTATTTTCTATTATTATATTATCTACTAAAAACGCATCATCTTTTGAACAATTTTATGCGAACATAGAAGGTGATATTTATAGCCAAAAAAAAACAAACAAACATAATACAATATTATAATACATATTTTAATTTTTTTAAATTATTTTTTTGTAATATAATATAGTATTATAGTATATCAATTAAAATTTATATTATTTAAAAATTGATATAACATCATTACATTAATTAAAATTAAAATTATTCAAAAGTTGATGTATTTCTTATAAACAATACAATAAAAAAAATAGTACACCATACCTAAAATTAATATTTCGTTGCACAAAAATTATCTTTTTAAATTAATTAATTAATTTTAATCTTTTATATTTTTAAATAATTTAAAAAACAAAACAAAACGTCAAAAACACATTAGAAAAAGATAAAAAAAGTTGTTCTTCATTTTTTCCAAAATT
Source organism: Arachis ipaensis (assembly GCF_059453495.1). Lineage (NCBI taxonomy): Eukaryota > Viridiplantae > Streptophyta > Magnoliopsida > Fabales > Fabaceae > Arachis > Arachis ipaensis. The sequence goes on from NC_142437.1 coordinate 113,993,577, forward strand.
TTCACATATGGTATTTTTCATTGGATTTCTCCTTCCTCCCCCTCCTCTCTTTTACTCTATATCTATCACACTTCTGTCATTAGGAGCTGTGGTAATTCTCATCGTTTCGCATAATCCATCAAAGTAGAATTCTTCAAGAACGGGATAACTAGAGACTTGACACTAGTTCAGTAGCGTTGCTCTGATGCATGTTTAAGTTCAAAATCTTGATGAGACAAGATAAATATAGCGGCGAATAAAGAGAGTAGAGTGTGGCCTCGCCCTAAAACTTTAAGGTTGTGAGCGTTTCGCCATCACTAGATCAAAATTAATCTCGATCTCTTTGGTATTGCTTTCTAGTGCTTCACGGATCTAATTGCTAAATTGATTCGGTTGAAAATTCGAATCTACCATTATAGAGTGGTATTAATGGCAGAGATATGATAAATATAGAGTGAAAAAGAGGAGGAGAGAAGAATTCGATGAAGAACACCATATGTGAAAAAATTGGAGAAGATGAAGAATAATTGTTTTTTTAATCTTTGTTAATGTGTTTCTGACTTTTTGTTGTTTTTTTGCCTAAATTTTGAAATTTGAAAATATAAAAAACTAAAAGTTAGTTGAGTTTTAAAATTTGATTTATTTAAGGTAATAAACATAAAAAAAAAGATATTTAGGTCTTTTCTAAAGTTAAATAAAACGATATTTTTTAATTCTATTAAATTATAAGAATATTTTAATAAAAATAATAATATAATATATATTTTTTTAAAATAAAACTAAATATTGATATGGATAATATAATTTATATGTTATATTTTTATTTACCTATATTTTTATCGTACTAATACGTATAAATTTATTATCATAAAAACAAACACCTTAAAGCAATATAGAATATTTTGTGAAGGGGGAATATGTAATTAATTAAGAGTAGCAGTTTTTAATCTGTGTATGTTTTAGTGTGTTAGTTGATGGACAATATAGCATTATACATTAAGGCATTTATATAGCATCCTAGTTATGATGAAGATGTAAAATTAAGCGCATCAAATACTATATGCCGCCCTAATAATAATCAATTAAGAACTGAAATAGACAAATAGTTATCTTTTGAAGTATATGTTATATTATTGATTAGTGATAATAAGTGATAAGTTAAGGTGTGATGGGTTTTGCTCATGCAGGCATGCACAGAGAAGCTAGAGTAGTATAAAACAGTGCCGGTCAACACTATTTGGTTAATGAGTCAACAAGGAGCCTTGATTGAATAATTTGAACCAACCAGTCAACGGTTCAACACTTCCATTTGTGATTCTAAAACACATTCAATACGGGTTAACAATAAAAAAAGGATGGTTCTGATTTTAAATGGAGGACAACAGCCTGTATTTGGATTGAAGTTGATGTACGTATTTAAGCCTTTTAGAGTTGTTTGAGAAGCATCTGTGTTATATAATTTTAAGAAGGGTCTAGCTAATACGTGATTTAATTGTACATAATAAAATTATTATTAAAAAGATTAAATATAAAATAAATGTAATAAAAATTTTAATTTTTTTATATTTTCAATAAAAAAATTTTAATTTGTAATTTAATATATGTTTTTAGAACTTAGATAACTAAACTCTTTTAAGAAACATAATTTATCGTATTTATATGTCGAATATATTTTAGACATAATACTTATTCGACATCCATCAAATAAATATATCTTTAATATATAATCATATTTTAATAAATATAAAAATATTTTTTGAACACACTTAATTTAAAGCCATTGACATATCCAACTATTCTTTACTAAAATATGTTTGAAATCGGTATAAAATTAAAATAGTCTGTATATTATTAACTAGTAATACAAAACTTACCTCTATATAATTAAAAGAAATATATAAGAAAATAATTTTAAAATTATTTTATATTTTGTATATGTATGGTATGCTGTCCCCTCTCAAACATAAATTTAAAATTAGTTAATCCATATGTTTCGTGTTTTGTCATTTGTGTGTGGATGTCTGTGATTCATGAGATGAGATTATATACGAACCACTTAATAAGTCACTACAACAAACGCGGCAGATGGCGGCGGTTGGAATTTCGGATGGCGGCAGTTTTTTGACCGCCGCTAGACATTTTGCAACGGTTGGTTGACCGCTGATAGTAAGGGCGCCAGTAAACCTTTAGCGGCGGTTTTTTACGACTGCCGGAATAACCGCTGCCAAACTGTGTTTAGCGTCGAAAACATTTTGCGGCGGTTAGCAACCGCTGCTATCTTTTAGAACTGATTTTAGACCCATTTCGCGGCGGGTAGATAACCGCCGCTTTTTAATTTTGTTAAAAGTTAGGATTTTGCGTCGTCCCATAGTAACCGCCGCTAAAAGTTCAATTTTGTTTTGATTTAAATTGATTATTTGAATTTTGTTTTCATATCACAATCAATATTTAAAAAATATTTTAATTTTAAAATATTATGTATTAATTTAACTGATTATGTTTGCAATTACAGTAAAAAAATACTTGACTTAATACACAATGATTTATAACTGATATATATATATAGATTACAAACGAAAATAGTTAATGTTCACAAGGAAAAAAATTGTGTTTAAGATCCCTATTTTGCTCCACTCCCCAAAAACTTCAGCTGTGCATCAATTTCAGGTGGCAAAGTATGTCCTTGCTGTTAGATGATGTATTTCACCAGGTTCTCCATGATTTGTATCTTTGCGTTGTCTTCTGCTGCCTCTGCCTTATGTTCTGCTGCTGCTGCCTTATGTTCTGCTGCAGCTGCCTTCAATTCTGTAATCTCTGTCTTTTGTTCTGCTGCCACTTCCTTCAATTCTGTAATTTCTCTCTGATACTCCTCAATTTGCACTCTAGGGTTTGATTGTGGAGTATTACGAATAATTTCGCTTGGACATGGTCCAAAACCTAACCCCCAAACTCGTCCTGAATGCTCCTTTCCAAGGACTTGCACAAGCGAATCAGTAATAGAAATCTCCTTCGAGGTTCCACCTTGGCTCTCGATACTCGCAATCGCTTCCTACAGACATACCAGAGTTAAGTTTATGTGTTTTTAAAGTTAGCAACATGAATAGAGTAACAGATGTAAATCATTCTTAACCAATACTTACTCCAACAACACGCGCATCATCATTCATATATGAGCCATCCCTTTTTTATGAGTCATAATAAACATCTCTCCTCTGCTGATGTGCCTTTGCTGTTTTTTCTCCTACAACCACATAAAATATTTACCCAATCATACATGTTACAAAAGAATATAACAAACCAAAAAAATATGTATCAAACATAATACACACATAATTACCTCTTTCATCCCTTAGCCTTGCTGTTGTCTTAGAGCCCCCAGTATGTGTATATAGTTGCTTCGACCGATTTAGAGAATTTTGTCTGCACATTTCCTATAAATAAATACACAAATACAGTTTATCGTGCAATGAATTGTATAAAGTAATGATGCCTTCATAGTGTCACGGATTTTATTTTTTAAGGTTTGAAACTAATTTGACTGATTTTTGGCTTTTTAATTATATCACTTTCTATCAATTATTTTATTCAGGTATTAAAAATGTTAAAAACTGCAACATTAAATGGAGTACCAATTTAATATTAATTACCTTCGTAGATTCCTTCAAACGATAGTTAAGGAACCATCTCCACTGTTGTGCATCTATTCCTGATGGGTTACGCTTGGCATTTACTTCGAAACTCTCTTCGTCGTCGTAAACCTTGTGAAACAAGTGGTTTCTTGCTTCCTTCCAGATTTTTCCTAGCCTTTGAATCATTACCCGCTTTATTTTTCCCTTGTCATCCTCCTCATACCGAAAGGTGCGCTAAAAGTTTGACACACAATGCGATACACGTCCACAAATGGAAAAGTAAGAATTTGATGTGATTTTACTTAACATAATAAATTCTAAATTTTAATATCATATCTTAGTTGTCTCATATGCATGTTCCTTTAAAGCTTTGTCCATTGTCTTCCAACTGTCTTCATTGATGGGAAAATGTTGAAAGTCAGCACCCAGATTCACTAGAAACCCACTCAATAATCCAGCCGCCTGATCGATCGGTTGCAACTCTTCATTTAACTCCAAAATGATTTTTCTGCCGGGAGGAAGTACTATGGCCTCCTTGACGCTCAAACTCATCGTTCTTGTGATGCCATCATCTAAGAAACAAATTAGAAGGATTAATTGCATTAGTGTTACCTTAAAATTAAAAAGAATACCAAAGTCATCCAATTATGATTAAATAATGCAGACCAAAGATAGAAATTTTACCGCTTACAACAACATTCCAATAATCCGTATCCTTGCGACCGTTGGACTTGTTCCGGGGTACAGCTTCTTCTTCAGCATATAAGTCATCAACGTAATCATCCCATGAGTCAACCTCATCAGCCTCGGGATTATAATCTTCATCATCCGAAGAACTTTGGGCAGGCTCAGCAACATGTTCAGTCCCAGCATTGATATGCTGAGTTTTGTCAGTGCCAGCGTTGGAGATACAGTTGTACCGCGGTTTCTTAGGCATATTTCCAAACCTTCAAGCAAACTACTAACACTTATTAGAGAGTAAAAACCTACCAAAAGCCAATGATAAAAATGTAATAAATTTAAAATTTCAGTGTAACTACACAGATTACATGCCTTAAATAAAAATCACATCTATTATTGAAATTTTGCAAATTAAAATGTCACCATAGATTTGACAACACGAAAACCGTACAAGGAAGCACACAAGATGAGCTTCCTAACAAGAGTTTAAATCGGATGAGAAGTGGTTGAGAAAAAATATATTCAAAGATCGCAATCCAAGTTAGTCAAGGAAGGGTTGTGATTTGGAGCACACCATTTATGATATGTTATTCACAGTTTTCTAAAGATGTGTGTGTTCAAACATAAAAAAATTTCTTAGTAAATGAGTCTCACCGTATTTAAACAAGCATCCATCAATACAGCAAACTCTCTAACTATCCTCTCTTCCTTGCTTTCTGAAAACTATATATTCAAGTGAATTTTGATGTCACAGGAAAAGAAGAAGTTCGGTAATTAATTTTTCATTCAAACCAGGTGATTCCTATGGTGCCTAAAAGGTGATGTCTAGTTTGCAAAAAAGGTTTAAAAATATTTAATTTAAAAAATATAAAAATAAATCATTTTTAAATAGTTAAAATTTTCTCTAAAAAATAAATTTGGTAAAGTTTAGACACCATAGAATTCACCTTGAAACTAATACTCTGTCAGAGGACTACACTAATTCAATTAAAAAAAAATCCAAATACTAATTTTTGAAAAGTTTTCTTATCCAGAAACAGAGTATATAAACCTAGAAAGAGCAATTCCACACAGTCAGCAAAATACTATCAGAATTACTAAGAATAAAGTAGTCTAATCCACTATTCTGTCTATCCATTCAAGAGTAAAGCAACATGCAACACAATTCTAACAACCATATCCTCATAAAATTTCTTGCACTAAACATTTTTCCAATTTTGTACCACTTATGGGATGTTACAATGGAAGTGTACAGATTATAGAAACTAAACTAAAAGCATATCACTTTTCTATCATCACATTTGGTGTCTTTGACATTATCACAAACAGTTGGTGGAATAAGACTTAAGATGCATCAAAATCCAAACTTTTTTACATAATAGTGTTATTAACCAAATGGGTTTGTCTTCAAGAGGAAAATGAACCTGAGAGTAGTATTGCTTTCAGCTACTTCATTACGTACCATACACTTTTTCTCTTTTAATATGTAATTTTTATCACATTTAAAGGTCTTCGGTCAATTAAAACAAATATTAAATAATTTATTGAAAATAAAGTAAATATATTTAATATTAATCAAACTTTAAAATTTGTTTTTTTTTTTGTTTTTTCTGTTTTATTCTAAGTGAAGGAATCCTTTAACAAAGCTCAATAGTTGACTGAACCTAATTAACTAAAAATAAACAATGAATTCAATCAAAGGAAACGTAAAATAGCTACAAGCATTCAGCAATTTCAATGGGTTAACAAAATATTGTGACTATCCAATACCCCATAAATCTAACATCAGGCGTACTATAAATTTTCATAGACTTAGTAAATATACAGCAAATTTTTTAAGCACTTAAATTTTGTTAAATAAAACAATAATGATAGAAGTTTCGTTGGATACATTGGCAAATTAAGAATAATGGAATAACTCACCACAAAATCAGCAAAGGAGTGATCTCAACAAGGACCAGACCAACCGAAGAAAATAGAAAACCTTATACAAGTACAGCCAAGAGAAATGAGGAACACAATGAGCGTATTAATCTGGTCAACAAAACAGGATTTCAAGCTGTAACAGAGGAGGAGCAACAATAGCAGAAGCACGCAGCGCAGAGTATATAGCAGATTCTGGCGCAACGGCTACGAGATAAAATACTGCTTGCGGCCCCAAATTAGGCGTATGAATGTGAGGAGGAGGTGCTGAAGATTAAGTTAGGGTTTTCTGTGAAACATTGTGTGCTGAGGGGTATAAACGTGTGGAGATATTAAAGCTAAAATTTTGGATTTGTTACTAAAATCTTTCCTGGAATATTGGGCCTGACTTGTGCCGTTACACTAAGTGAGACCTTTATAAAATTTATTTGTGTTAAGTGATTATCCTTCAGCTTAGTAATTCATTATTTGTTGTTAAGTGATTAACCGCTTTGATTAAATAAATATGAATTCTTTGTTGGTCTTATTTTTAATTTTAGCTTTTTATTAAATTTAATTCAAATATTAAAATTTAGAATGCTTACGCAATAAGTTTAAACTTTTTTGAATTTAATTTTTTTAAATATTTATTGTTATTTTTTCTAAGGAATTCGAATCCTAATATGAACAGATATATTTAATGTCATGTAAAGGCTATATAAATACTTCTATATTCTTCTACTAAGAGAGAGAAATTTTTATTATGAACTATTTTCTTTAATTCAAATTCCATTCCCTAAAATCAACATCTATTACTGTTAATTTATCTTTTCTTAGTTTCATTGTCACATTCACCCAGGTACATGTGTTAATTCTATATGTTAAATTTATTCTGCATGTGAAATTATGTTCTTCACTCCTACCTTAGGCTAATATCTTTTCAAAATAATTATTTTACTTGCTAATATTTTTCTAATATTTAAATTAACTTATTGAAAATGCTTTGATTATCTTCTTCATAATTTTTTGGTATCATTGGTTGTACATGTTTTTTGTCTTTTAATTAATGATTATAAAGTCTATGACCTGGGTTGATTATGTCCATCTCTATTGACACTATGTGCCATGTTAATGCTTTTATTTTGCTAATGGCGAGCAAGAATTATACACCGGATGCTCAAAATACTCGAAGCTATCATTCTTGGTGAAGCTTTACCACATAAAGTGTATGTGTGGTGTTAGTGACAAGGCAATGTCAATGATCCTAGATTTGTTGCGAGTTGCATTTGAGCACGCTATACTACCGAGGACATTCTATGAAGCCAAGAAGACGATTAGGAAACTGGGAATTGAATACAAGAAAATAGATGCATGTCCAAATGATTTCATGTTATATCGGGGTGATGAGGAATAATTGATCAAGTGCAAACAATGCGGGACTTCAAGATGGAAGCAAAAGGCGCGAAAGGGTTCTATCATCAAGCTGAAAACTCATGTTAAGAGAAATGGAAAACCAATACCAGCAAAAACTCTTCGGTACTTTCCTCTAATACCGTGGCTTCAACGGTTATTCATGTGCAGCAAGACATCTAAAGACATGTTATGGCATAAGGAGTGTCACAACAATGACAGTTTCTTGAGGCATCCGAGGGACGCTGAAGCATGGAAAAAGTTTGATGCGAAGCATACTGCTTTTTCATCGGATCCGCGTAGTGTTCGCCTGGCCTTGGCTAGTGATGGATTTAATCCTTTCAGAAACATGAGCACAAAGTATTCCGTTTGGCCGGTGATTCTTATCCCGTACAACTTTCCTCCATGGCTTTGTATGAATCAGACCTCTTTCATTCTATCCATGATTATTCCTGGTCCTAAAATGCCAGGTAATGATATAGATATTTACCTGCAGCCCTTGGTTGATAAGTTGAAGCAATTATGGGATGACATTGAAACATACGATGCTCATACCCAATGCACCTTCACGCTGTATGCGGCGTTGACTTGGACTATTAGCGATTTTTCAGGATTGGAAAACTTATCTGGGTGGAATACGCACAACGGCTTAGCATGTCCTACCTGTAATTTGGATGCTAGGGTACAGCGACTCACATTTAGTCAAAAATGGTGTTTCATGGGTCATCGTCGATTTCTGAGTCAGGGACATAAATTTAGACAAGACCAGGTAAAATTTGATGGCCAAGTAGAGAATAGGGATCCCCGAAGATGTTGTCTGGAACAGATATCTTGAGGCAACAATCAAATATTCACGTGTCATACGGAAAGGTTCCAAACGTGATAGGACATAAAAGACGCAGTGGTGAAGATGCCAACCAGTTTGACTCAAATTGGAAGAAGAAGAGTGTTTTCTTTGAACTCCCATACTGGGAAGATAATATGCTATGCCACAACCTCGATGTAATGCACATAGAGAAAAATGTCTACGATAAGGTAGTGTTCACCGTATTAAATGATAGTGCCAAGTCAAAGGACAATTTGAAAGCTCGAAAGGATTTACAATGCATGGGTATAAGGCCAGAGTTGTGGCCGTGCGATGGTGGAAAATATTCTTCTGCAATATTTACAATGTCAAAATCACAGAAGGATACATTCCTGAAGACTCTCCAGAAAGTTGTCTTTCCATATTGTTATGCTAGCAACGTTACGCGTTGTGTTGACTTGCGACAGCGTAAGTTGGCTGGGTTAAAAAGTCATGATTGTCACATTCTGATGGAGCATTTACTTCCAATTCTGGTTAAGAATGCACTGCCTGCCCCCGTGGACAGCGTAATTGCCGATCTTTCATCATTTTTTCGAGCACTCTGCGGGAAAGCCATAAACCCTTTACAGCTTGATGAACTCCAAAATCATGTTGTTCATACCCTGTGTCGTATGGAAATGATTTTTCCTCCTTCGTTCTTCACAGTCATGGTACACCTTATCGTTCATCTTGTTGAAGAAGTAAAACTTGGTGGCCTAGTGCATTATCGGTGGATGTATCCGATAGAGAGGTTAGTATGTATATAACCATATCTATAACATGCATTTGTGCACAATTCATGATCCTAAGCATACGAATTGGTTTTATTTGAAAGGTATCTGGGTCGTTTGAAGCAGTATGTGCGCAACAGGGCTCAAGCAGAAGGCTCAATTGCGGAGGGGTACTTATCGGAGGAAATCCTAACTTTTTGCTCTAGATATCTGGATAACATTGAGACTAGAATGAATCGACCGGTGCGAGTTGACGATCAACCTAGCGGAGTACTCCCTAATGCATATGAAACCATGTTTCTAAAAGTTGGAAAGGTGATAAGGACTGCAACATATTTTAAGCTGAGTCAGATGGAACGACTGCAAGCACATCGTCACGTGCTAGTCAATTGCGAGGCTGTTACTGACTTTATTGAGTAAGTAATCTTATGTACTAATTCAAACCTCGGATATATATCATATAACCTGTGCACTATTTGCAAATAATGTTTTGGAATTCCATATAGTTCATTTAGAGCTAAAACAAAGAGAAAGCTACGAGATCAAACAAGGTCGCAATCGAAAATAGATAGCATTGTGCACAAGGAATTTGTTCAGTGGTTCAAGCAACAGGTGAGAAAATATACAATGCATTATGCCAATTGCCTCGATAGCTAAAAATATTTACTATAATAAAATGACATTTCATGAATTTAAGAATGGTTGTTATATGACAGCAGGTTCCGATGGAGAGCACCCAGTATCCAGATGAGATTAAATGGCTTGCATGTGGACCGATACTTCAAGCAACACGTTACGGGGCATAAAATGTCAATGGTTATAAGTTTAGAACTATGGAAAAGGAGGAAGGGATGAAAACCCAAAATAGTGGAGTATATGTCTCGTCTAATACACGAAGTTATGCAAGCATGCATGACAACAAAGTGGCTGTTGGTAGTGTTCCATACTATGGCAAAATAGTAGACATAATTGAGTTGAATTACAGTTTTCGATTCTCAGTCGTGTTGTTCAAGTGTGTTTGGGCGGATACGACTACTAGTAGGGGCTTAAAACAAGATCACTTGGGTCTGACTAGTGTTAACTTCTCTCGTTCGATACACACCGGTGATCAAGAGGACCATGAGCCGTACATATTGGCATCAGAGGCTCATCTTGTATACTATGTGGATGATGAAGTAGATAAAGCATGGAGTATAGTGGTTCATGTCAAGCCGCGAGACTTGTATGACATGGGAGAAGAGATTGAAGTAGCTGAAGTTGGTTTTTCTCCACAACCAGGGTTGAACTTCTCAGCGGCAGGTGACATTGGAGACTTACAGTTGACCAGGGATGATGATATAGAAGACTCCGCAGACAATGCAGTTGAGAATATCGACGAGGTTACATAACAGAACTAGGGTTAAAGTCAACAATTGTTAACAGCAGTCTTTTTATGATTAATGTGTGGCTTAATGTTCATGGCGTATGTAGATTGATAGTTATATCACGAGTGGTATTTTCAAAATTCAATTAAATCTTGACTGAATAGTGGGTTTTAATAAATAAAAGTAGTGTTCCAATTCTTTTTATGATTTTGTTGGAAATTTTTAGCTTACAATGAAGATATAAGTTCGTTGTTATCGTATTTTGCAAACTATTATATATAATCAATGCTAAAGTTGTTATCACTACTAAATATTACTGCACATAAAATGATAGCATAACAGGGCAAATGAAAATGAAGGACTTTTCATCATGCTGTGCAAGCACAACATTCGCTAAAGAGATGGCTATGGCCTCGCCATTCTCTTCATTAGAACATGCAATTTCTGTTGCTAGAGAGATATGGTTTCGCAAAATGAATGTGTGGTGTTGGTTGGAGGCTATTTCAGGACGCTCTTGTTTCAATGAATACTTGGAAATGGCTAACGAATCTATCATGCAGGTTTGTTCATCAAGCATACCCTATTAAACTTGTCTTAAACTCTATTTGATCAATACATATGTTAAGTTGAAATATAAAAACAAACTTGCTGCGTTAATATTTGCAATGTCAACATTCATATTTGTAGGAACTTTATGAATGGGGATCAATGTACGAGAAGAAATTTGGATATGTTTTTGTGACATGTGCATCTGGAAAGAGCTCTGAAGACATACTTACTGAACTGAAGGTTAAAAAAATATATTATATACAAAGTTCTTAATACAGACACAGTGTTGACCGAAAAAGATAATTAACTATGAATTTTATTATATAGATGCGCTTTACAAACAAGCATGCAGTTGAGTTGGATATTGCATCACAGGAGGAAATGAAATTTATAGAATTGCAAATTACACAGCTTTTTTCCAAAGAATCTTCCCAAACGGTCAACAACGGAGATGGTAATTGTTGTTTATTGTTGTTTAGTTTTGAATCCTGTGTTAGAAAATTACACATACCATTTTTCTTCCCTAAAGTACTATCTAATGACTTGGAAGTTATTGGCATCTTTTGATTATACTAATATTTTTGTATGCGGATTCATATTTTCAGTTCTAGCTGAATATTCTGGCGAAATAGTTAACGACACTCTAGATGGGGCAGAGATTGATTCAGCAGACAATTTAGACGACATCTCATCCACTGGCATTAACATGTCCATGCAGTTTGACCTGAATAAGCTGTCGGAAGAAGACAACAAAACTTCAGATGACCAACAAGTAGAAGATGGCGTACATGTTGCAAAACAGCGCTTCAATCTGAACAAAAAACCATGGTTTAGAGATGACCTATCAGATCCTGTGTCACGTGAAGCCAGTAGATTCCTGACAGAATTTTTCTGGCCGGGTCAATATGATGTTGACGAGAAAAATTGACTTTTTATTTAAACAAACTACATTGTGTCCTTTAATTTAATGGTCGGATTGCAGTATTACCTATTTCACTACTTTTACAATTAATTGATTTATGATTGGTAAGGTCTAAGTTCGAAGAAGCCTATTATAAACACATGCTAAATTGAAATTAGCATTAATTTATACATATTTTATGTATTTCTTTTATAGTTATGCCTGAATACAAACATAGAAGTTCTTATACTAAATGAAAAAATCTCATTTTCAAGATTGTTCACCTCATTAAATATATTATTAAAATAAACTTTTTGTAACGTAAAACGAGTGATACGGTTGATGTTCCCTGAACATCAAACGTATTTGTGAAAATAAACTTATTAGAATATATCAAAAATTAAAATACAGGCAAACTCAATTTAATTACTAACGGAAAACTCTAAATTTTATGAAAGACAACATTTTTGTATTACGAGGGTCAAGAAATTAGTGAGAAATTAAGTAGTCTGTACTCTGTTAGTCTGTAAAAAATTATAACGTCCGAATATCGAAGTTAACAGAAATGTTAAAGATGGCGACGGTTGGATTGCAACCGCCGCTAAACGCAAACATTGAATCAGCATTTCTTCCACCGATTGTGTTCAAATAGCGGCGGTTACAAAAAAATCGCCGCTAAAAGACAAACGACTACCAACACCTCATGTAGCCGCCGCTTCAACTGCCGCTAGTTTCAGTTTTGCAGCGGTTAAAGGTCAACCGCCGCAAAACCGCCGCCGCCATCTGCCACGTTTGTTGTTGTGTATATTTGGACGGGATTATTATTATATAAAAGACGTATATTAATGATAAAAAAAAGTTGATAAACATTTTTATTATTATTATTATTATTATTTGCGCCATAGCAAACCCATCTATGATTATCAGTAATACTATATGTATAATTTTTTTTATAATTAAATCTAATTAAATCGGTCTACCAATAAAGATATTCTAAAAAAACACGCGTATACACATATTTTATTGTATAATTAGAGTGTGCATTGTATTTATTGTATTTTCTGCAACACATAAATTTTTGTTAAAAAGTACACAAATTTTGAAGTATAACATATAAATTTTTAAAATATAACAGACTAAATTTTACATATAATACAAACTTATCGATATAGTCCACAAATTTTTGTACATACCAGATACCACACAAATTTTCAAAATGTAGCACATAAATTTTTAAAGTATAGCACATAAAATTTTGCACAAACTTATCCATATAGTTAGGGGTATTCATGTTTCAATTTTTTCACATAAAAATTGATTTTAAACCAATTTATAATATAGTACACCACTTTAAACCAATTCAAAATAAAACCAATTTAAACTAGTTTATACTTTATATGCTAAAAAATTAGATTTAACCTCTTTCTCATCTCCTCTTTCTCTCTCCACCTCTTTCCTCCCTCTCTCAATCTTTCTTCTTTCTCTCTCTATCATTATTTATTTTTTTAATTTCTTTTTTTATCTTTATTTTTACGCTTGATACAAAAAAATTTTGTTTGTTGTTCTCCTTCTTATAAAATCTTTCATTCTAATATGATCATGGATTAATCAAACTGAAATTTTATATTTACGAGTATACTATGAAACAGGATTTTTAATCATATACTAAAAAAAATTAGTAAAACTGATTTTTTTAACACTCTTAGATATAATATACAAATTTTTGTATATAGTACACAGACTTTTGTATATAATACATAAATTTTTACACATAGCATACAATTTTTTGCTGTGAATTATTTTGTTAGTTGGGTGAGTCAATGTTATGAGCATGTAGTCCTCCAAAAATTTATGTGCTGCACATCAAAATTTATGTATTATATACCAAGATTTTTATGTTGTACATCAAAATTTATGTACACATGCGTATTTCATTGATTAGACGTTTTTGGGCATATGATCTGTCAAAAATTGTTGTGTTGTATACTAAAATTTGTGTGCTGTAAACCAAAATTTATGGGCTATAGTATTTTGAACATTTATAGAAGAAGAAGAAGAAAATGAAGACGATTATGTGACAAGGGAATCATAAAGTACTAACACTACCTCAAAAATAAAGACTATATACATATATATATATAGTTACGTGAATTGTTAAATTCGTCTCACATTCTCTTGTAAAAGAGCTTTTTTTAAGTTTGAAGTGTGAATTTGTGTGTATATCTCTATTTATATGTCTTATGTTAACATTTTTTTTTACTCTTTGTCTTAATAAATTTATATAGATACATGAATGATGAATTTGATTATCAATAATGAAATAATTAGATATTTAATTATACAAATGCTTTGACGTAGAAAGTTTTATTGATAAATACATATATTTAGTTGGTGGAAATTGTAAAATTTATCACTATAATTGAGAAAAAGATTAACGATGGTTTGAAACTTTCAAAAAATAGTACTTTAAAAAATGGTGATGGTTTAAAATTATTGCTAAATATAAAAATAGTCCAAAAAAAAAACTAATAATGTAATGACAGTTTTAAACCACTGCTAAAATATAACAGAAAAGATTACCATAATAAATGCCTCATATTAGTGACAATTTGATATTTTTAAAACTGTTACACAAGATTTAGCAATAACTTTTACCAGCGGTTTGCTAAATGCACCAGTGACACTCAAATTAACGACAATTTTGTAACCGGCATGAAGAAATTGAGCAACAATCTTAATTGTAGCTAAGCAGTTAAAAAACCAATAGTAAAAATTTATGTTATAATGTAGTGTCTCTATTTGTTAGAGCACATATCTAGTTAAACTCTATTTTATTTTATTTAAAGGATATAAACTTTTAAGAAACACTTGGGGTAAAAATTTTATGACAGCATTTTATAATATTAAATATCGTAACCCAGGCAGAAAACATTGCATATAATAAAAAGAACAATTATATCATTGAAAATCAAGGATAGTTGAGCTACATGAAAATAGAATAAATAAAGTAATTGAAAGTATTAATACCCAAAATCATTAGTGTGAAGCACTTCCTACTTTGACCAAGTGCTCAAATAATTTTTGCATTTGATCCTATCAAAGATATATTTAAATCTCAACTTGAACAAACTTGTAATAAATAAATGTCATTTCCTACAACATAATTGTTGGAAAATATATCCAATTTCACTAATATAATGGTAGTATATAAGGTAACGCTTGGAAGAGAGACAGAGATTAAAAGACTGAGACTGATACTAAAAAATAGAGATTGAAATAAGTCTTAGTATTGTATTTGGTGTAAAGTGTGAGACAGAGATTGAAATAAAAATGAAGCTCTAATTTAATTTGTACAAAAAGTTAAAGTTGGAATTAATTAATTGAAATTGAGATATTTTAGGTATAAAATATTATTAAAGTTTCAGTTTCCGTCTCCAAAAATTTCAGTCTCATGTGTCTACACCTTTTGAAAGTACTGAAATACTAAAATTTTAAAGATAAAAACTAAAATTTTAGTACAAATATCTGAGCCAATAAATATAATAATGAATCCCAATTTTTTAATTTCCGTTTCAATACCTCAAAATAAACGTTACCTAATAGTACAATGTTGAAGCTCATAATTCATATAAAACATATAGAAGCGTAACCTATCATAACATCTAGTGCAGAAAACCAAAATTTATAACTAAGCTAATATTTTAAGGTATATATTTCATATAAGAGGCTATTCTAAGCACAAAGATTTGATTAACAACAAATATGTATATGAGATAAAATAAACTCGAAAGAACTCAAAATAATTCAAAATAACTAAAACATACTTAATTACCGTGACTCAAATCCCTATTCTCTCCATACATTTTGATGCATCCCCGTTTGCATTTCATTAAGCTTTCCGGAAATTTTGAATAGGCTTCTTTGCATCTTTTAATACATTCTTTCACCCTTCTTTTCCAAGCAGGAGGAGGAAATTGAAGAACAGTCCCATCAAATTGAGCAATGGTATCAATAATGATCATTCCAATCATCAACAATAATACTAGTGTATATGCCTTCATCATCTCTCTCTCTTTCTCTAGTTTTTATGATAGATTAGATTTCATATATATATAGTAATGGTTTAAAATTTTCTTTGATCATATATATGATTCAGGAATTAAGATATTATCTCTTAATTCATGTCTCCACCCTTTACGAAAAGCTGTATTTTCCTATATAGGGAAACAAAATATTCTTATTGTATGTATTAAATATTATTTTAGAATAGTTTATTATTTTAATCAAGATTGATTGCCTTTGAACTCATTGGAGGATCAATGTAGTCCTTGAACAGCTAAGAGATCCTCTTTCGTTGCGCTTAATAACATCCAATTTTTTCTACTAATCTAAATCCCTTCAGGTGTTGCTAGATTGTTTTTAGACCCTTGTCAATAACTATCATTTATGGATACGGAATACGTAGAATACGAATTTAAAATTTTTACAAGATATATGGATATATACGATATATATAAAATATAAAATATTTTTTTATAATGATATTTTGATATTTTATTGATATTAAAATATAAATTAATTTTTAATTATTTTTAATGTCTTTTTTAATTATATAAAATAATTAAAATATTTTTTGTTTTAATAATTAATAATATGTACTATTTCTAAATTCATTTTAAGAATACATATTAAGAATAAGATTGGATAGATGCGATAGTATTTAAGTGTGTCTAAGTATGTTTGGAGGCGAATTTTTTATTTATTTTTTATTAAGATACGATTGGATACAAAAAATACGCTTGCTGTCGGGTGAGTGTCAATAGATGTTGTGTCTAAAATGTGTCCAATACGCAAACACACTAAATCAGAAAAAGTGTTGGTACTTCGTCGGTGACAATTAAAAAGGGTTTATCTGCAAAAATCTTTCCTGGCAGACTATTTGAGCAGGTTTAGATCTCCTGAGCAATGTCTTCCCCCCTAAGATGATCATATTCTCCCTCCCTTTATCGCGGTCAATAGCAATTTTGGATTTTGAAGAATAAATGGATTCCTCTTTTAAAAAGGATTTCGAATTTTTGAATGTAAACCTTTGGTTTTGAAATGATACATAAGGCGAACAACGATCACTGTATTCTAAAAACAATTTTATTTTACGTATCTTATTATAGCAATTCTGTAATCCTAGAGTGAGAACCCTTTCGAGGACGATGTTCTCACTCCCCTACAGGTGTTTCCTTTTCAGGATCGGATGAAGAATGTCTTGAAGTGTTTATTTTCGTTTGATTTTATATGATGCATTGTATTGTTTTAGATTTTATATTTTTCTTCGCTTTTATCTTTACACATTTTGTAAGTGGGATATGATTTGTATTATGTAATGCTTGTAAGTCAATATATATATATATATATATATATATATATATATATATATGGATGTAAGTATGTATTTATGTTTTTCAACTAAAAGTCTTTTAAAAGGTTATACGATTTTAAGTTTTAGCCAGACTCCTATCTTAGTATTAAATATATTTAGAGTCGTCGTAATACCCAAGCTATTAAAGTGGCGCAGTCGAAAGCGTGATATTCTGATAGTGAGGGTGTTACAAGAAGGCCAGCCATTTTTTTAACTTCTTCTTGAAGCACAATGTTCATGGCTACTAGCTCGTCATGGGTCTGAGGAGGAGGAGGTGGATGTATAGCATCATCGGCCATGATCCTACAAAAAATAACAAATTACAAAAGTGGGGTTTTTTGAAAGTCAGGCCTCACGGTGGGCGTCAAATGTTTTGGTCTGCTTTCAGAGTGTTGTGCTATGAGTTTCTCGTTGATCTGACCCTAGCGTGGAACCTGTAAAAAAGGACTCTGACGCTCAAGTCAGTATCAAATATCAGAATGCTTAATCTAAAACTAGACTGCTCTCTCTTTCTCTTTATCTGATTCAACCTGTCCTCTATAGCTGGCACAGGGTCTTATTTATTTACTTCTTGATAACCGACCTTTATGTGTATTGGCCAAGATTCGTGCAGATACTATAAAGGCTCTCAATGAATTTCTTGATGGATTCAAACTTGAATGCTTTAAAAATCAGTTTTCGAGGTATAACATCGTGTATCCGAGATATTTTGGTACGGATCATATATATTTTGAAAAGAGAAATGCTAAAGGGTTAGTAGAATTTATTTATTTTTGCCAATAGTTACCTAGAAATATTTAAAATTAAGGATTAAAAATATGTTGTTGGATTACTAAATTAAATAAATTAGACTGGTAACTAAAAATGATGACCAAGAACAATAAATTATGCTAGTCCTTTAGTGTTTTTCCATTGAAAACATAGCGAGATGGATATTATTTTGTCTAATAATAAGGCCGTCTTACAAAACTATTAGAAAAAGATCTCATCAAGAGTAGACTTATAAAGTCTGAGAAAGATACTTTAGCAACCTGAGCCTAAACACCTCCAACCAAGCAGTGCAACATGAAATGGGCCTCGTACCGGGGCAACCGACTCATACCCAACATAGCTTGGAAAACACGCTTGGAGATCTCCCACTAATTAATGAGAGATTCTTGCGCACCAAGCCGGATTCTCCTTCTCCACTTCTCGTGCAACATGACCTCAAGGAGGAAAAACTGTTGCGCGATTTGTTGCAGGGTCATCACTCCAACTTCACCACCATTCAAGTGTTCACTTATAATTATAAATACTCCGACTACCTTAAGATTATATTTATCCTAAGAGAAAGTTAAAGAATGTGCATTATTATTCAATAAAATCATAGTTTTGAGAACAGATTGGACCCGATGATTCGACTAGGTTAATAAAAAATTAGTCATTTGTTAGATTCTAATTAATTCATTGAACCTGCTTGTAAAAACAATCTAATCATTCAAACTAGTTATGATTTTTAAAGTTCTATTTGTACCAAATCAGCCATGTTTGCACAGCTGCCACCGACTAATCTCAACGTCCCAAACTGCTTCTTTGTCGCCTCCAGATCTGGAGAATCTCATATGGCGGTTAACCTCCCAGCTCATCAAGCTTGCCAAGATACTTGGAGAGTGAGAATAAAAGTCAAATATGCCAAGCTTCTCTTTTTATGGAAGAAGGAATGGGAAAGCATTTGTTTTCCAGATAAAAGGAGTGATGATGAGACTTGTTTGCCACAAAAGAGTAGAAATGATAAGTTAAAAATAAAATATACGGGAGGAGCCTCTGTGAAAGAGCCATAATGCCAAGAAGTATGGCAATGATATGGGTTGCTTTTGGTCCTTTTTAGAGGTGTGCATGGATCATGTCAGATCCGTATATCCATAGTATTTCTCTGCATCCGATTTGAAATTTGCAGATATGAACTAATCGTCTAGTTGGCAAGCTTATCGAATAAGATAGATAAATGGGATTGGATAGTGGTTGTCAGATATATAAATCTAAATATCCGTAGATTCAAAAAATAATAAAATAATATTAAATGTAAATAAAAATATATATCCCTTTACAACACTAATTTTTTTATTCCCAATATCTTTTCCTATTCTCAGTGCCTCCATGCATGCTCTATCTCCTTCTTTGAAGCCTTCCAATTTCCCTTCCCATTTTTGGCATCTTTGACTCTCTGGGCTCTGTGCTCTCTAAGCTACCTCCTTTTCTTTTGTTCTTTGTTGTTGGTGTCGCCTCACTGCAAGCTCGTCGTTACCCTTTTTCCTTTTCTATTCGACTTTGCTAGAAAGCTTCTGCTCTAATCTATTGCTTCTACTTCGTTGTTCTTTACCGTTGACTTTGGAAAGCTCGCCACTAGACGCCTAGTATTCCGTTGTTCCGTTGTTCCTTCGTTTGGCTTGTTGTTTTGTGTTTAGCGTCGAGATCTGCTTTCTATTCTCACTTCGTTGCTCGACATATTTGCCATCTTTATTTTGCTTCTGCTTGCTATTGTGTTCATTATTTTAAGAGTAAAGTATTGTTTTTGTCCCTAACATTTGGGTTAAGTCATATTTGTGTCCCTAACGTTTAAATCGTCCTATTTGTATCTCTAACGTTTATAAAAGTGATTCAATGTTATCCTACTATCAATTATACTAACAAATCAGATTATATTTTTCAATTATTCTCATTTAAATGTATTCATTTTCAATTAGGTCTCACTTGAATGTGTTCGATTTTAATATTATACCCACTATTTGTGTTTAGATTCAATTATGTCCCTAGAAAAATGAATTATATAAATGTTGTAGGAATTAGTTTCAACTTTTGATGAGTTATTTTTCGGAGTGGATGATCGATTCTATCTCAGACATTTGTATTCTAACTTCAAGAAGAGATTTTTAAAACTCAAACTAAAGCGCTCATGATGTATAATTGACGGCAGGATAACATTGAATCACTTTTACAAACGTTAAGGATACAAATAGGACGATTTAAACGTTAGGAACACAAATAGAATTTACCCCAAACGTTGGGGACAACAACGATACTTTACTCTTATTTTAATTTTCCTTTTTAGTTTGTATGATTGTAAAAATATTGCAGTTACTAATTTTAATTTTTTTTTCAATGTTGTTACGTTAGGATTCTTTGAAATGAGAATCCAATCACCCGATCCGATATGCAAATTATTGGATCAAATCAAATTAGATAACATGATAAAAATGGTTAGTATCCGATCAAATCTAATTTTAAGTTAAAAGTGTGGATCGAATCGAAAATTTGTCTAAATCCAAACCAATTCGATTCTAGACATCCATACTCTTTTTGAATTTTGATGGGACTTCGACAGTCACCACACAAGCTAAAGACAATAGATATGGAACAATTATTTTGTCCTTTTTTAAACTGTTTTTAAGGTGTTGTGCTCTTAGTTTTAGGATAAAATCATAGATGAAATTGGAAGGAACTAAGACCAAATTTCATTAGTTTGAGAATATTTTCGTTAAATAAAATATTAAAATATTTAATATCAATAAAAAGTTGTTTAATATAATGTTAAAAATATATTTTAATTGTATATGGATATATTTTAAATAAATTTGTTATATATTTTATTGAGTAAATAATTAAATTAGTTCCTAAAAGATCACGCGATCTTCAAATTAGTTCCGAAAGATTTTTTAAATCAAATTTATCTTTAAAAGATTTTAAATTAGTCACATTAGTCCTTTTGTTACTTTCCTTACGGCGTTAACGGAAGCTGTTTTGTTACTTTCCTTACGGCGTTAACGGAAGCTGACGTGGCCATTAAGTTACATTTCTAACACACAAAAAACACTACGCCTTTTTTCATGGGCTAGCCGAACAAATACCTAAACCCGATCCACCCCCAAAACCCCACCCACTAGTCATCTTCCCCTTTACTGATTCTATGAATCTATTTCTCAATACTAAAACTCTATAGTTGCGAACTCTTGCCTGAATAGCATGGATGTCGTTCTTTCTTGAAACTCCATAGCCGCTGCAGCGCCGTCCCACTAGCCTTTATCACTGCAGCGCTCAAAATTCCATTATGTCTCTCTGGATATCATCCCGCACTCCTTGCCATTTATTCAATGCTTGCTCTTCCCATCACTGGTGGCTAGGCGGTTTCTTCAGCTCTCCTAGAGCTCTCCAACTCTCACCGAGTTCCGCCAATTCCTTCCCCTTGTCATCAAGAACGACTTCTACCACTAGCACTTGTTCCAAACCAAGCTTCTCAGCTTGTTTTGCAGGTTCTACAGCATCTCCAAATCCACACATGTCTTCGACACTGTCGACGACCACAATAAACTCGATGTACTTTACCACACCATGCTCAGAATATGCAAAAAACTCTTCTCTACCTAAAATCTTGGAATTTTATCATACGATAACGTCTGATGGGTTAAACCTAATGCATATAAGATATTTAAGAGAATGTCTCACAGAAGATTTTATCAGAGGATGAGGTCTAATAGCTTTGCTGGGATGAATGGTGGTTAATTAAAGCAAGAGAGGCATAGAGAAAAAGGTGGTGCATATAGCAAGAAGAGAGAAAGGCCAAGGCAGCAAGACTAAAAGGGAAAAACAACACTCCACCACCCTCACATTCATGGGCATGAAAGAAGTATGTCCAGAAACCCATAAAAGGTTTCCCTTGCTTGAGAGGATACTATAGATGCAGCACCTCAATGTGGTTCCATTTTTGAAATTTTTTTTTTAATTTTTAATTTAATTTAATTCCTTCTCTAGCTTAAAAACGATGTAGTTTATGTAACTTAATGGCAAGATTAATTTTTATTAACGCTGTCAGTAGAAATGTGATGGAAGAACTAACATGACTAATTTAAAATCTTTTAAGAATAAATTTGATTAAAAAAATTTTTTGAAAATCAGTTTAAAGATCACGTAATTTTTCAGTGACTAGTTTGACCATTTACTCATATTTTATTAAACCAATTCAACTATAGTTTAATTATAATTAAACCACTAAATCATTGAACTAAGTCATTTACCGATTTTCTCACCAGTAGTCTAATTTTCTTAACCTTGGAAAATATTAGCATTAGTTAGTGCATTATTTCCTACAAGCAGCAAGTGACAAAAAACTTTCGGTTGCAATGATTTAACTATTGAAACATGCTCGTCAAAAGTATGAGGGTCTAAAAATCTTGTAGACCTACTTGATTTCGTGATCCTTGGAAAACTCAACACAATTAAGAGGCGTTAGCTGTTGGGGAGATTTATTGGACGAGACAAAAAAATATTAGAGTTCTTTGAGTTATGGTATGATCAAGAAAGTGTCAAATGTAATAAAAATAATTAGTTAAATTTATGGTATGGGGTAGTTTAGATAACATGGAAAGCTAGGAAGCAGAAAAATAAATCTCTTCAGGTGAGAGAACAATTAACAAAAACAAGTATGAGATTCTTAAAAATTTTGAGTGGTCTTGGTGGATTTGTGAAAAGTATGTGGCGCAAAAAGAGAACATCGTAGTGAGAGATATCTTATCAATGCTGAAAATGGTGTGTATACTTTCCTGTGTGAGGTCTTTAATGCAGGAATAAAAATACTATGTGATATGACAGTTACAAATATGACCTATAACTCGGTATCGCACATTATAGCTCGGCCATAACGTGCGATGCCAAGTTATGAGCTCAGCTTTTATGAGCTATAACTCGGCCGACTAACGTTTCAAATCAAAACCGCCAACTAAACGGTAGAATAATTAGATACGTTATCAATCCTCTCCAAACCGACGTAAATGCTAAAACCATAACTGACGAAGAGCTGATCATATAAAAGCAAAGTAAAGTATTTTTTTCAAAGAGGTTCCGAATAATACAATATACTGACTTAAGCATTGGAGTGCCTTTGTAGGTACACTCACCCTCTCTCTTTTCATCGTTCACACCTTCACACCTCGCCGAAGGGAAAAGCTCGGATTCGAAGAGTCAGCAATTCAGCCCCTAAAGGAGATAGTTTAGCAAATACTTATCACAAAGAACCGACCTTCTCTGCAGGCAAGAACACTATGATTGATGGGATTCAAATGGCTGCACAATTTTTGTTTGAAAAAGCAATGATTCCATTGGATAAAGTGGTATTTAGATCAAATAACTCTTGCATCATCAGCTGGGCTACAGAAAAAGGTAATGAATTATGGAAAATGTCTTTTGAAAGAAACAAACTAAAAAATTTCATGTAGCAGTTCAACCCAATATGCGTCCATTTTGTCGGTCAAAAGGGATTTCTGCATTTGAATAAGTGAAAAGAATTGGCTTATAAGGAGAACAATCCAAGGATTATATGGTGTTGATTATAGGCGTTTTTGGTGAATTTGCTTCCCCCATTGCCATTAGGAAAAATAATTTGCCAAATCCTCACCAATCTTTTCCTTTGTAATGCTTTTAGGTGTGAGATATAAAATTTTCAGATGTTACTTTTATGATGTTTTAGAATTTTCTGGTTGTTATTTAATTTTTTTTGTACTGTTGAGCTCTTTTTTTCCACCCCATGTGGTGGTCAATAGTGCTTCAATTAATCGAAAAAAAAAAAACTTGATTACACATTAAGTAGGTTTATGCTGATTAACAATTAAGCAATTTAAGTTTAACTCGGAATAATATTGATAAAGAATAAAATTCTACAACTAAATAAAATATTTAATCAAATTTAACCAAGTTATTATAACTAATTTTTCTTTTCCTTCTCTTTCACGTTCTTCCTCTTTCTCCTTCGTATTTCTCCTCCTCCTTTGACTGATGTTGCTACTTTTTCTTCTTCTCCTCCTCTTTCTCATTTTCCCCTTATCTTTCTTTTTATTATCGTCGTAGTCACCACCATCACACCACAACCTCCATCTCCTCTTCCTACTCTTCCTTCTTCATCTCTTTCTTTTCCCATTTGATTTTTTTTCGATTTTCTCTTTCATTTTTCTCGTCCTCCTCCTCCATCATGATTATTATCATCATCATTATTGTTATCGTTATTGTCATTATCGTCGTCTTTGTTTTATATATATAATAGTTCAAATTCAAAATACACTGAAATTTCTTAACGATGACGACACACAAACAAACTCAGTTTAAAACAAGTTTAGACTAAAAGTGCACCTTATTTAAATCTAGAATGCACCAAAATTACTTAATGATGACGACATACAAACAAACTTAGTTCATCAAAGTAAGCGCAATTCACTTAATGATAACTCAAAACTCTTTTGCCTCTTTCTTTTTTTTTCATTATCATCATCATTATCTTTTTTTTTTTTTTTGTTCATGATCTTCTCCTTGTTTTACCTTCTCATAATTCTTATTGTTTTACTCTCTTAACAAGAATAAAAATAAAAAAAATTAGGCAAAGAAAAAAAACATATAATGTTACAAAATCAGTAGAAAGAAGAGAAACCTACATTCATTCAACTAAATAAGATTGCAATACAATACATACACGTTCATTCAAGTCTAATATGAGAAGCAATACTTCTATGAGAAGAAATAAAAGCAATGAAAAAGAAAGAAAGAAGAATAAAAGAAGAAAAAATGCAGCATTAAAAAAAGATATTTTTGTAGTAAAATTTCGGCGTCAAAACTTAGAAATTTATGTGTTATTATTAACAAATTTTGGTGTTTTTTGTTTTGATAAATTTTACATAATTCAAAACTCTTCATCTTTCTCCTCCATATCTTATGTTGCTTCTTTTTCTTCGTTTTTATTTGTTTTTCTTCACCTCTTTTTTTATTTTATTTTTTCATAATTTTTCTTGTTCTACTCTTTTAAGAGGAATAAAACCAAAAAAAAAAAGAAGAAAAAATCAAACAAAAAAAATAAATAAATGCAATATCAGATGAAGAAGAAGAGGCGCAGCAATAACACCAATAGAAGAAGAAGAAAGAGAAAACTCACGAAAAAATGCAATGAAGAAACACAGAAAAAAAGAATTAATGCGTGATTTTACGTATATGTTGTGTGAGTGAGTTTTGTTACGTTTAAGTCAACTTAATTAAATTTAATTGCTAAAAAGATTTGAATGTATAATGAAATTAATTTATGAATTAATTAAATTAAAAATTATTAATTAAATTTTGATGAGACTCTAATGAGAAATATAAACTAAAATCCACCGAATATAAATCTAAGAGAAGAAAAAACTAGGACAAAATATTGGAAAAAGATTATTAATCATGAATCAGGCCACCAATTAGTTACGATCCATGGCTAATGGTTAATTTTTTATAATAAATATATAATCATTCGTATCCTTTCTCTTTTTTATTTAAATTTTTAAAAGTAAAAATATAAAATTTATTTTTATTATTCAAAAAAAAATTAATACAAAACGAATAAAAAAATCTAAGAAAAATTTAATTTGTTAAAAAACATGATAGATATATAATTATTTAGGGCAATTCACCTAAATAAATTGTTTCACTTTTAAAATTATGCAAATGCATTGTTTTCAAAATGAAGACGCAAATGCATTGTTTTACATATCTATGGAAACCGCTACTAGCAGTAGCGGTTTACACAGACACAGAATCCGCTGCTGCCAGCCGCGGATTACACTACAAGAAAAACACCCATTCAGCCACACTTTTTTTAAGCTACATTTGAAAAGCGTAGCCTATTCTATAAGAGAATAGGAAACACAATTATGGCATCATTTAAAAAGTGTAGCCTTAGATACAATAAAAGTCACTTCTAAAGCATAGCCTTATGTTAATATCTATGGGTACACTTTTCATAACAAAAGGAGCGCTTTTGAAGAGTAACATATTTGTTATGATTTGGGTGCGCTTTAAAAGCGTTGCCTAATGTAAAAACGCCAAATAGCCATATGACACTTAGTGGAATTTTATTTTGTTTCCTTTTCATCATCGAAGCTTTGCACTCTCTGTCTCTCTCATTCGGTCATTCTTTCTCACCTACCAAAGCACCAAATAACAAAACCCCAGCCGCTTCTCCAATCTCCCCGTCGTTGTGCTCTTCGTCGTCGTGCGCCACTGTCACCGTCTCACTTGTCTGCTCGTCTCCCTTAGTTGCGCTTCTGCTGCCATCCGTCCATCTTCGCAGCTCTCCCTTAGCTTGAAAGGATGTGAAAACCCTAGCCTCCATTGCGCCGCCATCAATCTCACCGTCGCCGCTTGTCGCGCTCAAGATCGGCACCAGGTTCGTCGTGATCGTTCGCAATCCTCATGGTTCGTCGTTCTCGAGGGCCCTCGATCATTCGCCAATGTTTGCTCTCTTGTCCTGTTTGAAGCGTCCCTGGCGTGTTCAATCTCGCTGCATCCCGCGAGTGCTGGAGGGCCGCCACGTGCTCGGCATCGATGAAACTGGAAGCGGCAAGACCGCCGCTCTCGCCCTCCCGATCCTCCACCGCCTGTCGGAGCACCTGTTCGGTGTGTTCGCGTTGGTGGTGACGCCCACTAGGGAACTGGCGTTCCAGCTACCAGAGCAGTTCCGCGCCCTCGGTTCCTGCCTCCACCTCCGCATTGCAGTGGTTGTCGGCGGCATGGACATGCTTCAGCAAACCAAGGAGCTTGCTGCCAGGCCCCACGTCGTTATTGCCACGCCGGGGAAGATCAAGGCCTTGCTCGAGAATCCTGATATTCCTCTAGTTTTTGCTAGAACTAAGGTAATAACTAGGTTCTACTCTTTCGTGTTTGTATAGTCTAAAAATATGTGATTGTTCACAATGTCTAACGATAATTTCTCAAACTATGAGTACTGTTTGTGAGGAGTGACTTGCTTAAAAAAATGTTTAATTTGAAGAATTCAATTGCAATTTTTAAATTATAGGAGGGTTTAAAAGTCAGAAAATTTCTAGGAAGCAACTTTCAGTGGATTTATTTTAATCTATGTATTAATGATCGTGATGTTTTTTTGTTTTGTTAATGGATAATGAGGTTTTGGTGTTGATGTTGTTGTGGTTCTAGTTTACTGTTAATGATGCTGTGATTTTCAATGGAGGTATGGAGGGCTTGTAGTGTAGAACTGTGTCCCAGAAGCTTGGAAGGTAGGACATAGGTTATATATGTGTATATATATATGGAACTACATTGTGTATATCTAAATGTTATGCATCTCTTTACCTTCATATTTATATGCAGTTCCTTGTCCTGGATGAAGTAGATCGAGTTCTTGATGTCAGTTTTCAGGAGGAATTGAAATTTATCTTTAAGTGCTTACCAGAAAATCGGCAAAATCTGTTCTTTTCTGCAACAACCACAAGTAATCTGCAAAGTTGTCTGAGCGTTACCAGGATAGACTGTATGTCTACGAGGCATATGAAGGCCTGAAAACTGTAGAAACACTTAAGCAACAGGCTATGTTCATCCCTAAAAAGGTCAAGGAGGTATATTTGATGCATATTTTATCAAAAATGGAAGATATGGACATCCAATCTACCATTGTATTTATCTCTACATGCAGGTATCTCTCTTAATAACATTAGTGAACTTTCTCTCTTATGATGGATTTTGGTTTTGAATTTGATCCATTGATTGTGACTGTCATAATTTGGGTTTTCGGAAGAAGGGTTTCTGTGGAGGTTCTTTAGTGTTCAAATTTCTCAACTTTAACATAAAGTTTTTCTCTTTTTTCGTGTTTCTTTTTTCCTGTGAGATGGAGAGGGAGGAGCTGAATTTGAACAAAGAGAGTAATAACAACGGTGTTGGAGGTAATAACAGTAAGAGTGGCGGTGATGGCTTCATTGACAGAAGCAAGGTTAGGATTTTGTTGTGTGATAACGATTCCAAGAGTTCCGAAGAGGTTTTTACTCTTCTAATTCGATGCTCTTATCAAGGTATGAATTATGTGTTTTTCTTCCTTTTCTATGTATGGAGTGAATTGTTTGTATCTGCTTTGTGATTACTAGAACTTGGTTTGCTCATGTTATTGTTCTTAGATTCTATTTTATTTGCTAGAGAGGTGTTTTTGTAGATCCTTACATGCTTACAAACTTGACTTTTATGGGGTTTAGATGAGAGATAATTAACTCTGATTTTGTAGGTTGGCAACAACATGAGGGGACAATTACAGTTGTTACTTTAGATGCAAACTTAGATTCTGATCTCATTATTATTGAGTTACTTCTATGGTTCTAAGTAACAATATCTATTCAACTTCAAAAGTTGTCATGCTTTTGTTCTTATATTTGGGTTCCATTTGATGCCAAGAGGAGTTTCAGCTGCCATAAGATGCACATAATCAAACCTCTATGAGGGAGTTGCTTGTTGCAACTGTTATAAACATGACATACAGTGTAGATTTTCCTTGGGTGATTTTGGTTTTGACTTTTGAGGTCCAAATTTATCTTTAAGACTCAGATCTCAAATGTATTGAAGTGTGCAAGACATATGATTAAGTTTTCACTAACTAAAAAGGATTGAAAAAATAAAATCATTGCATATTAAGAGTGTTATCTTGTTAATTAATGTAGTTTAATTACTGTTAATTTAATTCGTTGTCTTTGATTTTCATGAATAGCAAGTCGTGCAATTTAGTTGAAGAGTCATTCTTTACTACATGAAAAAGTGATAAGGGTCATGTGGTCTCGTCGTGATCCTGATGTGAGGAAAAGTGGCAGAGGGAATGTTTTTGTTAAGGTATATGTCTATTTGTTTGCAGCTTTGATACACCATACTTAATCATATGTCATGATCCATATCATTTCTAAAGTGAATTCTTTTGTTTTTCTTGTACTGTGGCAGAACTTAGCTAAATCCATAGATAATGTGGGATTACATGATTTATTTCAAAAGTTTGGAAATATCTTGTCCAGCTTTGGGAATTGCTTTGGTGCTTCAAATTGGTTTAGAGGGAGTGATGATAGTGATACTGCTGAGAAGCCACGGGAACGAGGTAATAGAATTGAGGTTGCGACTAATTGAATGATGTTGTATTTGATTTATTGAATGATGATGATGCTGAAAATTCTGTTTGTTAGAGTGCAGAATTTGTTGAAAGGCTAAAAGCCAATTTTCATGATTGAATTAATTGATGATACATGCTAATGATTATTTGAGATGATGCTGGTCTATTTGGTATATATGATGCAGTAAATTGACGATAATATATGTGAATTGTTTGAGTGATTTAATTTGTGGCTGGATTGCTATATTGAGTAATGCAAAAATTGTTGATTTTATATGAGTATGCTTAAATATGAAAAGTGACGAAAAAATGGTGACTTATTAATC
Organism: Arachis ipaensis; assembly: GCF_059453495.1. NCBI lineage: Eukaryota > Viridiplantae > Streptophyta > Magnoliopsida > Fabales > Fabaceae > Arachis > Arachis ipaensis. Next base: position 114,023,220 of record NC_142437.1, read on the forward strand.
CTGAGCACTTGGGACTGATTTAATCTTTCCAACAAGTTACAATAGGTAAAAGAAAGTTAGAATGCAATGTTAGAGTGAGTGAAAAGTTAGGAATCAATTTTTGACCTCTCAAAACCTAAGGTTACATGTTGCAGAATTATGCAGTTTCGGGCAGCAATTTGTGAATAAAACTGGGAGAAATCTAGCCACTCAAAATGAGTGAAATTATTTTTCTATGAAACCTTAAGATGTCTAGATTATTCCTCTAAAATTTTAGAATTTTAGATGTGTGGTTTGGGAGATATAATTTTTAGAAAATGGTCATTTTCTGCAGAAATAATGTTGTACGAATTCTGGAACAGCAACTTCAAAACCACATATCTCAATACTCTGAAACTCTTTGGAGGTAAAACTAAAGAAGAATGAAATATTAGGATGTATAGTATTTTATGTTCAAATTTCAGGACAATTCAAATTTTATAGAGAAAGTTGTGTCTTCTGGAAACAGGACTGTTCACTGATGCGACAGCACCCTTTTCTTAAAACAAAACTATATTTCGAGAGGCATAATTTTTTTTAGAGAAGTGAAAATGCTCTGGGACTTGAACTGGGTGAAAGATGGGTAAGTCTGGTTCAACCACACCAAACTTTAGGAGAATCCAACCAAAGATGGATTTTATATGATTTTTCTAAGTGGTTACTGCTTGCTGTTTTTCTGAAGTGTACTAAATCAGTAGTCGGTTTTTAAAAAATCATATAAAATTAAATTCTTAGAACGCAGTTGCAAAACTAAAACCAAAGTACACTTTAAGATTCCTATTTAAAATAAATAATAATATATTAGGATTTCTTTTGCCTCCTTTTTTTATATGTATAATATATTAGGTATATGTATAATATGTTATACCTCTTATATTTGCATATGGTTAAGTTAATTGCTATGGCTGAAAATTATATGTTATTGGCTTTATTGAAACTTTAATACTTGAAGTTGTATTGTTATAGCTGAAAATTGTTTGTGCAATTCTGGTTGTTGTAATTCTAGTTTTGTGCTAACTGAAGCAGCACCAAAAATTGTGCTAACTTTATTTTTTAAGTTGACATAGTTTTGATAATTTATACAACTATTTTCAGTTTGGTTTCTAATTATTTTCAGTTTGATTTTTTAATTTTTATAATTGCGAATATTATTATAAATATTTTTCTAATTACTTTTCTATATAATTATGCAGGATAATATTGAGGATGACAATGAAGATTAAGCTGTTTATCATTGTGGTTTATGGGTTAAGATGGAGTAATGTTGAGAATGGATACATGTATGGTAGACTAATTACTTTTATTAGAAGATACTTATATAGAATATAATATTTTAGTTTTTCGTAGAGTATTAGTAGTAAATTCTAAGTAGTCTCATGCCTATTTTGATATGGCTATGTTTAATTTAGTGTGAGATGTATGAATATTAGTACTTTTGGATCATTATAAATATATTTTATTTACAGATAATTTTTATTATTTAAAGAAATTATTTAGTATAATTATGTATTTATTTTTATTTTATAATATTTAACTCATTTAATTAAAAATACAGAATTATATATGTAATCATATTACTAAATATTATGCACAAAAAATTATTAGAATATATATATATATATATAGAAAATAAAAAAAAATGAGGAACATAAGGCTACACTTATATAGAGTAGCTATGGTTATACAGAAAATTAAAAAAAATGAGGGACTTAAGGCTACACTTATATATAGTAGCTATGGTATACAATGTGGCTATACTTTACAAGTGATGCAGTAGCACTGAAAAGCGTAGCCTATTCTGGTAAAAATGGAAACTGAAAAGCATAGCCTTTGGTCCTGGATAGCATCACATGAAAAGCGCACCCTATTCCCAAACGCCAAAAGCGTAGCCTTTAGTGCAGAAAAGCGTAGCCTTTGAGAATAGGCAACGTAATCGCAGTTGGCAGTAGCGGAATCTGTGTTTGTATAAACCGCTACTGCTAGTAGCAGTTTCCATAGATATGTAAAACAATGCATTTGCGTCTTCGTTTTAGAAACAATGTATTTTCGTAATTTTAAAGGTGAAACAATTTATTTAAATGAATTGTCCAATTATTTATATACTCCTTTTTATCAGTTTAAATAATTAAAAAAAATAATTTTACAATAATATTATTTTAATGTATTTTATACAGTTACTTGTGAAATATTTCCTGACATTAATCACTTCATTTAAATGGTTAATTATTACTGATAGATTATAGAAGGTAGAATTAGGATATTAAAATTTGATCGTAATTAAAGCACATGACAGTACGTAGTAGTTAATAGTATTATGTATAAAAAAATAATAATAATATTTCAGAGATAATAAAAAAATAATTTAAATAGTCTAAAATTATTTTATTTAATATTTATTAATTATCGTTAGAATAATTATATAATTTTAAATTAACAAATATATAATTTTAGATTATATGGAAATTATAGACGTTGAAAGAATAGATAAAGGAACAAATAAAGAGTGTGTGTGTCTGCATAAGAAATCAGAGAAAAATGAAACTATGCTGAAATATTATTGCTACAAGTTTATTGTATTGAATTGTACAATTCTCAGTCTTCAAGGGCTAATTATATATATGCACTGCATACACATACATACTGCAGAGGCTTGAAAAATGTGAATCATGATTTTCTGGTCTGGTCGAACTGCTCAAATTAATCTTCTTCTGTTTAATAAAAAAATTATTTAAATTTCAATTTTGACATGCCTGCAGCAAATAATAACTTCACATATTGTTAGGTGCTATTTTGCGCATCATGACTTGCTTAAATTTCTATTTTACAAATTTAGGTGAATATTTTAGGGTTTTTTGTCCTGACTTATTAATGACTCTATACTCATAAAAATGTGGAAAATAATTTATCATACATAATATATTTATATATACGTTAATATAGTCTCAAAAAGACTCAAATTCAGAAAATAAAAAAAAAATCATAAAGACTCGTATATATACTTACCACAGACTAAGTCTTCTCCTCAAACCTAGCTTTACATCTCTTAATGCAGTCCCCAATTAGTACAATACTAGGTTTAAAGCGATATTTGCAATCTTCAATACACCTTTTAATCCTAAACTCCTCACGAACAGGACTATTAGACGATTGAGATTCAATAAACACAGTACAAATAATAATTCCAATAATCAACAATGATATTAATGCATGTGCCATATATGATATATATGTTTCTTTCTTTTATTTTATTTGAACTACAAATTTATGAAAGACTGGATTTTATGCAGCCATATACAGGCCTAAGATCTTTCTTAATGCTATATACGCAATATGATTTTAGAATAGGTAGAATATTGTTTGTCTCCCCTCGTTTTACGAAGAGTTATTTTTGAAGGATATATATTTTTATTATTTTTATTAAGCTTGATTGCCTCTTGAATTCGATACATTTTGAGAAATGGTCATTGTTATATAATAATGTTGTTTTAATGTGACAAAACTTATATAGCATATTGGATATCACACAAGGTTGATAAATATAAAATTTTATCGGTGCAAGAAAATGAAAGTTACAATTTATTTTTTTTAAAAATATGATATTAACTGAAAATGAGAAGTGTTTTAGACATATAATTATTTATTAGTCTCCTTCCATTCTACCAACTTAAATTTTTTGAAAAACTAATCTCTAATTTGATATCAGAATTTTTATAATAAAGAAATCTAGAATTCAGTTATCGTTAGACTCCAATAAAAAAGGAAGTAAATATAAAACAAATTAAAAGAAAAAAAAAGTTTATGTAAAATTTTAATCAAATTTTAAAAAAAAAATTATTTGAAAGAATGTATTAGAGATATAACCATTATAATTATATTATTCTTATTTGCTTAGTTATTTTCATGTGAATAATTTTTTATTTTAAATATTACTTAACACTTATTTTATTTTTCACATATATTTTTGAAAATATAAGGCAATAGGTATTATTCCTAGTGTCTAATAACAAAAAATAATTCAAGACCTATTTGCTCGGACACCTCACATTAGAACTATTACGAAATGATCCTCGGCAAATCTGATAAATGCTCCAAAAAAGCACCTTCATGACCTAGGCCTAAACAGTTTCAGCCGACTTGGGGAGCACGCTAAGAGGCCCTCACCAGACTCCCAAGCATAAGTAGAATTTCTTCGAGAATAACTCTCTCATTTTTTTTTCAATTAAAAAAGTAAAGTGTAATTTTTAACATTTTAATACTTTTTTTATATTTTGTTTATTTCATCTATAAAATATATAATAAAAAATAATACTTTATCCGGTTAAATAAAATAAAAAATTGAGAGGACCTATTCTCGATTTCCTTCCTCTACTTCTAGTGTGATCTAACCTTCAAGAAAAAATAACGGAACTGCAATAGGTCTTATTACTTAATTAATAGTTATTTTAGGGCAAATCACTTAAATAAGTCAAGGAGAGTAAAAAATTACACAAATCAGCCAAATAAAAAATTGGTTCATAAATCAACCAAGAGACATTTCTATATAATTTGAATCTACCTAATTCGAACTCTATTTGCATGTAATTTGAATCATTCTGATTCAAACTACACACAGACGCACACACCCTATAATTCGAATCAACCTTATTCGAATTACACCCAAGCACGCGTTCCTAAGTAATTCGAATCTGGCTAATTCGAATTACTCATTTTTTGGCTCTAGTAGTAATTCGAATTGGGGTGTTTCGAATTACACTTGCTTCGGCTATAAAAGGAGTTCGAACCAACCTCATTCGAACCACTTTTCCATTATCATACCCCACCAAATCTCAAGGAAAACGACCCAAATTCGCTCCAACAAAGGCTCAAGCAGGATGTTCTTCATATAGCCGGGGTCATCAACGATAAGCTTAGTACGTATTTTTTTTTTAAAGTGGGATTAAGTAACTTATTCATTTGTTTATATACGTTATGTTAGTGGTTTTGATGGTAAGTGACGTTGGTAAAGTTTGTATGTGACCGATTTTTTATGTTTTGTTAGTGACAATGTATGTGGTTTTGTTAGTGGTTTATTTTAGTGGTTTTGTTAGGGGTTTTGTTAGTGGTTTTGCAAGTGGTTTATTCACAGCGAACGACGGGGAGGCGACAGGCTCGACCAGAGATTCATTCACAGGGACGGACGAAGATGCACCAACAGGTCTGGAGTTAGAATCGGCTACTGTGCCTATATAGTGTGGGTATTTCGGTTCGAACCCCCCGAGCTAGATACCACATCAACCAACTTCGCCAACAGCTCAGGTGTCCTAACCTCAGGAAACTGCCGATGACAATGAAACATGACCTGCAAGTCCGATCCTCATCACTACCGATCGTGAAACAATCATACTTCACGATATCTTGCAGCACTGAGATCGGAATGCGATAAAAAACTTCTTAACCCATTTTACGCCTTGCAGACCAAGTTTCTGGAGTATAGAATTCACAAGGTCATCATAGCTCGTCGTAGACCTCATAAAAATACTGAGAGGATCCTTATCGGTGAACTTCACACCAGATCGTGTTTTCCTCTTAATCGATCCTCTGTGATGAACCAACACTACAAAACTCTCCTCACTAGCCATTTTCACACTCTAATGAGATCAATTCACATTCACGCCATATTTATACACGCCTGGCCCTGTATAATTCCAACCAGTATAATTCGAATTAATCTTTGTGTAATTCGAATCAGTCAGATTCGAATTACTTAGAAATGCGTGCTTCGGTGTAATTCGAATCAGGTTGATTCAAATTAATGGGTGTGTGCGTGTGTGTAATTCGAATAAGTATGATTCGAATTAGATAGATTCGAACTATATACAAATGTCTCTTGGTTAATTCATGAACCAGTTTTTAATTTGGCTGACTTTTGTAAATATTTCCTCACCATAGTTTAATATAGTGATTTGCCCGTTATTTTATTTATAATATATATTTTGAAAACATAGCTTGATAAAATTTGTTCCTAAGGAGTCTAATAGTAAAGGTCCAAGGTCCATTTGCTCGACCACCTCACAGTAATAATCAAGAAGGAATTCAGAAAAAGATATTGTCAGAGCAAAAGAATACTTTCAATAGTATCATAGGCTAAGAATATTTTTAGACCTACTTAATTACACATTGATTATGTTTATTCTAATTAATAATTAAGCAATTCATGTTTGACTCGGAGAAATCATGAATCAAATCTATCAATAAAATCTTAACGAGTTTTAAGTGAGGAGTATAAACTGAAGAGGAATAGGAGAGAACAAGGGAGGAAAGATATCCACAAAAAAAATTATAGAGATTATTAATTATGGGGCTAGGTCACTAAATTAGATATGGAACAATTTGTATTATTGATAGATATATAATTATTTATGTATTTTTTTTAAGTTTAAACTTTTTTAAAAAATAATTTTATAATATATAGTATTAGAGCTTATATCATCTAACAAAGATTTAGAGTTCATTGTTTTTTTTTTTTTTTAATCCAAGGTAATAGATTTTCATTCTATGAAAATAAAATTTTTGGGTCTACTCTCTAGACCTCACATGATGACAAAAAGGGGATTCCCAACATAGCTTTAGACATAATGGAACAACCAAAATAGGAATAAATAAGAATAAAGTAACTAGGTGCAATGTTCAAGTAGCGAAGTTCTTGTTCCATCCATCAGCTTCTTCGACTTGCTTTTCACAAACCTAAGGAGTTCTGAAATTCAATTGCACTCTTCCTAACCAATTTTCAAACGTGATATCCGGTTAAAGCTTCTCCTTCAAAAATGAATTTGTTACGCGCCTTCTAAATTTTCCATATCAAATTGTAGCTTCTCTCGTCTTCATCTGATTGTTCCTTTTGTACATCATCTTTTCGGCTAGTTCAGACCACCATTACCAGGTTTCTTGGTCGCTTTGTATTTTAGGGGCTTCAATTCCAGAGCAGAGCCATGCACTTTGAGACTGCATATAGCTAATCAAAGAATAGTGAACAGATTCTTCAGCTAAGTTGCATCTTCAGCAATATGGAGAAATAGTGCTAATCCTTTCGTGGATCCTTTGGCTCACTAGCAATTCCCTATCCATTACTTTCCACAAAAAACTCTAATTTCGAGTTGTACTTTCAGGTTCCAAATAGTGTTCTAATCTAGAGCTTCTTCTGCTGACATTGAGTATGCATTAGTTGTGATAAAATTGGTGGGCCAATTCGTATCTTGAAGTTGCTGTGTAGCTTCCTCCCATCATCCATGGCCAGATAACAAAATCTTGCCCCTCATCAATTTCAGTCTGTAGGATAATCTGTGATATTTCTAAACTGAACTGATATATTATGAGTTGCTGGTTCCATTGTCTTCTTTCTGTTATGAGTTGATTAACCCATATCAATTGTGGGTCCCTGGTTAGAATTGTTTGGGTAGCTAGCACTGACTGATTCTTGATCTATAGATCCTCCCATATCCAAACAAAGTGCTCATTACCTATCTTCCATTTCACTCCCTTTTCTTAACTTTTCTCTCTTCCAACCCCATGAAGGGTTAATTCCAATTACAGTCCTTAGAAAATCAGAATATCTGAAATACTTGCTTTTATAGACTTTGTGAATCAGCGAGTTAGGCTTTGTCTGTAATCTCCATCCCTACTTGCCCAACATAGCTAGATTGAAAGTTCTAAGGTCCTTAATGTTCAGGCTTCCCTGAGATTTTGGTCTGCAAATGACACTCTATTTTACTCAATGCATCCTCCTCTCCATATCCCTCTGACTCCACCAAAACTATAACAACATCCGGTGAATCTCTTCCAGCAGTGTCTCTGGAAGTTTAAAGTAGCTAAGAGTGTAAATAGGGATGGCTGTTGCCACCACTTTTATAAGGACCTCCCTCCCACTAATTGATAGCAGTGATTGTTTTCAATGTTACAGCTTCTAAGAAACCTTATCTTTAACATAATTTAAGGTAGTCTTCTTCGTCCTATTTATTACAGCTGGTAATCCGAGATATCTATCTTGATTACCCACGTGAGGAACACTAAGGATTCTTGCTAACTTTTGCCTTACTTTGGATGGTGTGTTATGGCTAAAAAACACAGAGAATTTTTCAAGATTGACCATCTGACCACTGAGTAATGAATACGTGTGTAAGACATTCATTAAGTTATGGCAAGCTTCCTCTATAGCCTAACTGAATAGTATAGAATTATCTGCGAAGAAAAGATGGTTGATAATAGGACATTTGCGATTTAGTCTCAAACCCACAATTTTGTGTCTCTGTTCTCCTCTATGGAGTAGATGGATCAGGCTATTTATGCAAAAAAGAAATAAATAGAGACACTACTAAAAAAATTAGTTTTAGTGACAAATTTTTAGTGGCCATAATACAATGACTACCATTAATTTTATTTAAGTTATATTTTAGTGGCAATTATACATTTACCATTATTATTATATTTTATAATGGCAATTATTACTATTGCCACTAAATTATTACTGTCTTTCTATTTTAACTCTAATTTTTTCCCATCAACAACGGCAATTATCATTATTGCCACTAATTTTTTATTTTATTTTTATTTTTATCATCTTCTTTCATCAATTGCCATTTGCCAACACATAGTAAAAGACTCTCCCACCCAACAACGGCACAACCTCAAGCATTCCCTCCATCGCAGACCACCGCCGCAGACCTTGCCATCACCGACAATCGTCCATCATTCAAATTGCATCGTTGTTCCTATTTTCATCCTCCGCCTCAGATCCGCGTTGCTGTCTTCGTTTCTTCGTTCGTCTCAGATCTATGTCGCAACGGTGGAACCGGCATCACTTTCATCTTCAAAAGCATAGTCAATGGCGACAAGGAAGTTCAACGCGAAGGTTGAGGAGCTTCTTAACCAGATGCTCGCTGCAAAATTTCAAGATTGAGCTCTTGTTCTCCAAGCTCCTCCTTCTCTGCATCTCCTCCAATTCCGGCGCTGCATGTTCGCGAAAAGGTTCGGCAGTTCTCTTCTCCTTTCTCTCTCTCTCTCTCCCAATTTTATTTGTCAGCAATTTTGAGTGTTTTAGCTTTCAAATTTGAAGATGCTACTGCTAATTTTTGTTAATACTTGTGTTAATTGTGCAACTGACATAGGATTTCAAATTTGCGGTTGTGAGAAACTCAGGGAAATTGCTTTATTTTTGAACATGAAAAATTTTACCAATTGCAGCTTTAGCAGAGATGTGTATCAATTCAACACTGGAAATAATAGTAGGGAAAGAGGGCGTTTTAGCAGAGGCAGAGATGGTAATAGTAGAGGTGCTCCCAAGATATGTTCTTATTGCAACAAATAAGATAATTTATATTTATGGAGTAACAAAGTTTGTATTTGGTTCTTTCCTGCAGGTGGAAATTCCAAACTTAGAAACTTTGAAGTTCTTTCATGTTACATTATTATAATTTTATTATTTACTCACCAATCATGCATTTTATTTGCTAATGTTCATCATTGTTTACCTGACTCTTATTGAATAATGACTTTTTATTAAATCAAAATAGGTTCGTATCCTTCCTGAGTTATGTAGGCAAGTTCAGTATGTTAATTATTTGGTTCTTTCTAGTGTCTTGCGTGAGAACTTCCACTTCAACATATCAGTTGGGAACGGGTCAATCTATGAGAGATGGTGAGACCTTAGTTTCAGTTGATGGAAGCTTTGAACTGGGTTTCTTCAATCCTAAAACTGGTACAAGTCGGTATTTGGGTGTGTGGTACAGAGATGCATCAAGAAACCCGACAGTAGCGTGGGTGGCCAATAGAGAAAGACCCCTTCAAAGCACGTCCGGACTCTTGAAATTCAGTGACAAGGGAATTCTTTAAGTTCTCAATGACGCAAACACTAGTGTTGTTTGGTCATCCAACATATCTTCATCCCTCCAAACTTCAAATAACTTAACTGCACAGCTCTTGGACTCGGGAAATCTTGTTGTGAAGTACCAACACGCTATGTTGCACAGGTACGACTATTTTACCGGCACAAATTAGTTCAAAATTAAGTGGTTTTGAGTAAATTTTATTTGTTTAATTACTTTATTTCAAAACTATTTAGATGTACAATTTTTATTTACTTTATAACTAGTGACAACAACATACAAGTGATTTTGCATTCTAGCTAAATTTGCATACCAGTTGGGAAGGGAGCAAAAGATTTAGCACAACTTGCTTTGATAAGTTCCAAGTCCTCAGAAACAACTACTGATCCATCAACTGCAATACCCCAATAGAGTCCAATCTGGCCATTAGAACCCTATATATTCAAACACAAAACAACATGTGTCAGCAAATTAGTACCACCACTATATTATCAAAATCACACATTTCTACTACTTAATATTTTAGAGGGCTCAGAAATTAAAGGAACATGAAAACTCACAGAAGCAACAAAAACAGTTCCATCCTTGTTGTCATAGATGACAAATCCAAAACTGCCCTCAAGTTCCTTGAGGACTTGATCAGCATGGTATGGACCTCTATCACGGAGGGTCCTATAGGCTTCAAAGATGAACATTGCCTCATTGGTTCCCTTTGATAGCCCATATTGCTTGTTCAGCATGCTAAGGTTGTGCAAGCTCCCCAAGAACACACAGTATATGTTGTCCACACCACTAAACAACCTGTCACAATGCAACATAAGTTGAAACAAACGTACACATCCTAAATCATTATGTCTTGCCATGAATTTTTTAAAGGTAGTAATTTCTCTTCTTTTTTTGAGACATACCTTTGATGAATGGAGGGCTGGTTTAGAGGGGAATAAGCTAGTAAAGCATCATGTCCAACGTGTCATACATTTTTCTCGCTCTCTTTGTTCTGTTTCAATAATGGAGTTGGGAAGCATACTCCACTTCGTTAAGGATAAGACCATTCTCATCACTGGAGCCACTGGCTTCCTTGCCAAAAGTACATATATTATTCTCTCTTTTAATGTATAATTCATTCATATTACCAAATGTATTTGTGTTTGGTTTTGTAACATAAAAATAGTTCTGGAGGAGAAAATACTAAGAGTTCAACCAAATGTTAAGAAGCTATTTCACAGTGACAAGGTTCTTTCTTGAACAAATTTCTATTTATTTTGTTTATTTTTATATGTTCTTTTGTGCCTTGTGCAATTTTATCTTACATTTACAAATGTTGCAGGGTCTTTTTCCTTATGAATTATAGAGAGTAAACACATGCACCTCATACTTTGTAGATAAAATGCATGAAATGTGGAGGAAAATTTGATCGTCAGGAAAGGATGATGGATCTTACTGTTGAGATAGAAGGGGAGATGGCAACTCTGTTGGAATCTCATTTTGAGTTTATAGGCTTGTAATATTTTTTGTTGTTTAGATTTGTAACATGATTTATTACTTTTCAAGAGAAATTTATGTATTAATATTTTGAGTTTAATAAAATATCTCATTTTGTAGTAATTAATTTCACTATATTTATATTATTCATAATAATAATAATTGTTAGCAAAAATAATTGAGATTCTAAAAAAAGTAGTTCATTGCTTATAAGAAAATGAGTATAATATAACTAAAAAAAGTCTTAAGATTTTAGCGGCAATAGTAATGGTCGGTAAAAGTGAATAACATTATAATTTTAGAATTATTTTTAGTGGCTATATAAATTGCCAGTAAAATGAGTTTTGGCGGCAATAACAATGCCCACTAAAAATGAATACATTGCAATTTTAGAATTACTTTTGGTGGCTATATAAATTGCCAAGAAAATGGCCGCTAAAATTTATATATTTTTTGCGGCCATTAAAAAAGTCTTTATCAGCAAATGTTATAATTGCCGCTAAAACCTTTTAGCAGCAAAGCATAAGACGGCTAATGTCTAATTGCCGGTAAATGTATTAGCGGCTATTTTTATTACCGCTAAAAGCAAAATAAATGGCTGCTAAAAGTGATTTTTCTTGTAGTGAGAGAAGGTCACATTGACGCTACCCTCTACATGGCTTGAAAAAGTCATGAGGTTATCCTTCTATAGTAATAGAATAAGAAACCGTCATCACACGCTCCTTTAACCAGCTAATTCATTTCTAGCAGAAACCCATTTTCTTTAAAATATCTTATATAAAACTCCATTCCACCCTATGATAGGCTTTGTTCATATCTAATTTCAAGGCTAAATCCTGAAATCCATATGTTTTGTTCTTTATAAAGTAAATAAATTCACGTGCAATGAAAATATTGTCACTAATGAATCTTCTTTTGATGAAGATACTCTAATTAGCGCTTATAACACTTTCTATAACATTCTGCATCCTGTGAACTAAAATTTTGGAGATATGGAAAATATCTTCATCAATTACGTCACCGTAAGCCCTTCCAATCTTTCTTCTTAACTTCTTTGTCTTGTAATATTCAAAGAGTTCCCATAATTGTATCCAAATAAGGACATTATCAAAATCTCTATCTTCTACTATTTTTCCTATTTCCAGCATCTAATATTGATAATGAATTTTTTGAAAAACCACGGGCGCCTCTCTCTATTCTGGTTACGTCGATCTCATTATCAAAATAGAACTGAAAAATATTCCCTCCATAGCTCTGCACCTTGAAACCTTCAAGTTGTCTCCAAAATGCATACAAGGCAGATTTTATAGTTTCTGCACTAAAGAGCCGAACAACCATTATCCTTCCCATCAGACTTCGTGAACATTTATCAATCCCAGCTTGAATATCTGTGTCTTCAAAGCCTATGATTTCCTCTTCATCATCCAATGAATGTCGTTGCTGTTGAACAACAGAATTGGACAACAGGATTAGCATTGCTTCCCATTGTTAATGGTGTTTACTAGGTCAGACAAAATCATCAACGACTCATTCGTGTTTGAATATTAGGATTCCTTCCAAAATTCTATCAGAGCATTTTACAAAATTTTATCAGAATTCAGAATCCTATTAATTGTTGTTGACCCCAAAAAAAAAGTTCAGCATAAAATGTATAAAAAAGAGAAAATTCTATATAAAATTCGTTAAGAGACGTGATAGATAGATATATAATTGTTTAAGTATTTTTTTAACAGATTAAATTTAAAAAAAAAATAATTTTATAATAATTTATTGTAATGGATTTTATTAACTATAGTCACTTGTGAATTATTTCCTAGCATTATTTTACTTCATTTAAATTGTTAATGATTACTAATAATACATTATAAAAGGTAGAATTAGGATATTGAAACTTAAGCATAATTAAAACAGTTAATAATAAAATAATGTTAAAAAGATAATAATTTAAAATTATTTTATTAACTTAATATTTATAATTTTATATACATAATATTTGTAATTATATATTTATTGTATTTAAAATTATTTATTTATTTTAATAATAATTAAAGAGTGCCGAATAAAAAACTTAGACTATTTTAAATTATTTTTGTATTATCTCCTCAATATTTTTGTTAACAGTGTTATGCATAAAAATCAACATTGGAAACCGCTTTCGAGTTTGATCCATGTACAGTACTTTTTCAGTTTTTCATTTGTGAATTGTGATTATTCATTTAAATTTTAAATAAACGAGATTAGCATGCAAAAGCAATTGCCGCATAATAATTTCATTTGACCCTTTTTATTAGGTGAATGCTACTCAATCCTCTCTAAAATAACATGTAAGTTACCCTTTATTATGTATCACATTGTAATTGGTCCTTATCTTAACCATAGTTGGGTTATTTTATAATTTATTATTTGAGATTTATCAAAGCTCCACTACCGTTAATTGAAACACATTCCACTCCTTCCAGTCACGTTCATGACAAGAAGTGTCAACGTCATCGCCATCTACTGTCCTCCCACACAACCTCTCTTTCTTTAGTGCATCATCCCTTAGTCACGTCGTTGAATTCCGTCGCCAATAACTTCGTCGTCCTTCCCAGTATAGCCAACGTCTCTTTTTGCCATGGATCACTACTTATCCACATAATTAATGGTTAATTTTAGTTATTAAATTTTTTATTAAAAAAATATACTTTATTTAATTACGTGATGGAACATATATTTATATGTAAAATATAATATAATAAAATAAATCTATTCAAAGTATTTAAAAGTATAATTAAAATCATGAACATACAAATATAATAATAAAATTTGTACTCCAAACAAATAAATATATTTTTTTATCATACATATATTATTTAAAAAATAAATATATTATTAAAATTAATAACAGAAATTTAAAATAATAAAATTCAACTTTCTTACCGTATTTTTTATAGTATTTTTATTTTTTTTTATTTTTAATTTATTAGTACTTTATTATTTAATTAATAATTAAACAAATTATTTTTATGAAAAATTATTTTTTGTATTATATTAGAAAAGAGACCAATATAGTAGTTTAAAAAATAAATTGTATAAATATTTAAGAGATATATATGAAATACATACCTAAAATAAATAAAACAAACAAAATAGGAGTACTCTTGACAAATAGAGAATTATTTTTGTCTGTTTTATTTATTTTAGACATGTATTTCATATTTATCTCTTAAATATCTATCTATATAATTTATTTTTATTTTAAAAATTTTAATATTATCTATTTTTTATTTAAAAATTATTTTTACATAATTTTTAAACTGTTATATTGGTCTCTTCTTTAAGATAATACAAAAAATAATTTCTTATGAAGATAATTTATTTAATCATTAATTAAATAATAAAGTACGAATAAATTAAAAATTAAAAGAATAAAAATACTATAAAAATACTTGTAAGAAAGTTAGATTTTATCATTTTAAACTTGTGTTATTAATTTTAACAATTTATTTTTTTAAAAATAATTTATGTACGATATGTTTTATCTGATTTTAATTATACTTTTAAGTACTCTAAATAGAATTATTATATTATATTTTACATATGAATATATGTTCTATCGTGTAATTAAATAAAGATTTGTTTTAATAAAAAAATTTAATAACCAAACTAAATATTACTTAGTTATGTATTTCATATTTATCTCTTAAATATTTATACAATTTATTTTTTAAACTGTTATATTGGTCTCTTCTCTAATATAATACAAAAAATAAATTTTCATAAAAATAATTTGTTTAATTATTAATTAGATAATAAAGTACTAATAAATTAAAAATTAAAAAAATAAAAATACTATAAAAAATACGGTAAAAAAGTTGTATTTTATCATTTTAAATTTCTGTTATTAATTTTAATAATATATTTATTTTTTAAATAATATATGTATGATAAAAAATATGTTTATTTGTTTGGAGTACAAATTTTATTATTATATTTGTATGTTCATGATTTTAATTATACTTTTAAATACTTTGAATAGATTTATTTTATTATATTATAGTTTACATATAAATATATGTTTCATCACGTAATTAAATAAAGATATATTTTTTTAATAAAAAAATTTAATAACCAAATTAACCATTAATTATGTGGATAAGAAGTGATCCATGGCAAAAAGACTAAAAGAGGTGCTGGTTATACTAGGAAGAGAGGTTGTGTGGGAGGGCAGTAGATGGCGATGACGTTGGCGCTGACACATAATAAAGGGTAACTTACATGTTATTTTAGAGGGGGTTGGGTAGCATTCACCTTTTTATTAACAATGTTGGTTAGATAATTCGTAAATATTATTATTTTAGATTAATATTTAATTAATAATAATTTATATTTATATTTAAAAAAATTTATATATATAAAACATCTATAAATCAACATAATTTATAGGGTAAAACATATTTTTTATCTTTAAAGTTCGTTAAAAATTTTAAAAATATCTAATTTCTAAATTTTATTTTGTTTTAATTTTGTCCGAAAAATTTTTGATTTACATCAAATATATATACTCCTGACAACTAAATTTTTAAAAAATTTAAGACTAATCTAACAATAATACATGAAAATTATATTTAATTTGTTTGTGTTGAGAGATGATCTTATAAATTATTGTTAAATTAATCTTAAATTTTTTGAAAAATTAACCTTAGGAATATATTTGATGCAAATTAAAAATTTATAGAACAAAATTAAAATAAAATAAAATTTAAAGATATTTTTAAAATTTTTACCAAATTTCAAAAATAAAAAATATATTTTATGTTAATTTATATTTATATTTATCAAAAAATATATATAAATTAATAAAATTTATTTATTAAAAATAATTTAATATTTATACTCACTAATTACCGACTAAAATTACTAAAATCTACTGTCTCAAGAATATCTGATTTTTTATTACATTCGATGAGGCTACTATTGCTTAGGCTACTATTGCCTTATTATAGCCTACAAATAAACTAGGTTTAATTACTCTGTTGGTCCCTATAGTTTTGCGAAATTTTTAATTAGGTCTCTATACTTTTTTTCCTTTTAATTGTGTCTCTATACGTTAATTTTTTTTTCAATTTAGTCCTTACCGTCATAAAACCGTTTGAAATAACAGAATATTCCATTAAAAAATCGAATATTCTCATAATTTAGTCAAAAAATTTAATTAAAAACACCTCTATTTTTATAAAATACCAAAAATGCCATTTATATTTTTGTCCCCCAAAATCAGAGAACTCTAACTATCCTAGGTTATTCTCCTAAGTTCCAATTAGATTTCTCCTCCGTCGCACTCTGCTGCCGTCTTCCATGGCGTCGTCGTCATCCCTCTGCGTCGCCCACAGGTGCTTTGTTCTGCTCCGCTCGTCCGACTTGCCTATTGCATCCCTTCGTCC
Organism: Arachis ipaensis; assembly: GCF_059453495.1. Classification (NCBI taxonomy): domain Eukaryota; kingdom Viridiplantae; phylum Streptophyta; class Magnoliopsida; order Fabales; family Fabaceae; genus Arachis; species Arachis ipaensis. Next base: position 114,040,000 of record NC_142437.1, read on the forward strand.
CGCCTTGTCTCATGGCGCCTCGCGGTGCCTTGCCTCAAATCGCCGCTCCTCAAATCTTCCTCCTACTACACTAAGAACGGGAGAAATGTTATTCTTAAAATACTTAGTAGTCAAACGGCACCTCCCAATTCTAATGCTTCGATGTGTTGTTGGTGAGAGATTTGGGGGCACAATTGGCCTCTATTCCCACTAGCAATCAAGAAACTGAACTCACCATTGACGATGACTTTGATATCTCTGGATTGAAGCCCCTCAAAGTCCCTACCAAGATCTTCTTCAAACATTCTTCCATGGATCCCCACAAAAAGGTCCCAGATCTCAAACCTTTCTTCTCGAGATTGTAATTGTAATTTTAATTGTAATTGTAATTGTAATTGTCATTCCCGATCACAGCATTGGCATTGGCATTGGCATTGTGTACTGTTGTCCTCTTCCCTGGACCCTAGACCCTAATGGATTTTCTGCTTATCAAACAGGGTTCTGCAGAAGCTGAGTTTTTCACTAAGTATGGAGAGGCAAGCCGATACCAAATCCACGAAGTCATCGGGAAAGGAAGTTATGGCGTCGTGGGCTCTGCCATTGATACTCATACTGGGGAAAAAGTTGCAATCAAGAAAATCAATGATGTTTTTGAACATGTATCGGATGCTACAAGAATCCTAAGAGAAATTAAGCTCCTGCGCTTGCTTCGCCATCCTGATATAGTAGAAATTAAACATATTATGCTTCCTCCTTCCCGTCGAGAGTTTAAGGATATCTACGTTGTCTTTGAGTTGATGGAATCTGACCTTCATCAAGTAATCAAGGCAAACGATGATCTTACACCTGAGCATCACCAATTTTTCTTGTACCAACTTCTTCGAGGCCTCAAATATATACATACAAGTATTATTAGGTTTCTTAATTTCTTATAATTAGTTCATACTGCCATTGATATCCCTAAAGTAAGCTTCTCTCTACCTTGTGTTGTGCAGTATACCCCTGCAATTGATATCTGGAGCATTGGATGCATATTTGCAGAAATGCTCAATGAAAAGCCATTGTTTCCGGGTAAAAATGTGGTGCACCAATTGGATCTCATGACCGATTTGCTTGGCAGTCCTCCACCTGAGTCCATTGCAAGGGTTAGTTTTTCAAAGTCTAGTTTGATATCCAACCATATGACATGCCGCAATCATATTTGTATCTAACCAAATGCAACTTCATTTCTATATGCACTCCTTTGGTAATATACCTTATGTAATGTAACTGTAATTGTAATTACAGGTAGCAGCTAATTATGTAGTAATGGTTCCTTCCGGATAGGTAAATCCACTGATGATAAAACTATATCAATCTCAACTCATCTTCATGAATTCCAATATTTAGAATGATGTTTCTTCCCGTGTATTGTCTGAACCTCATCCAAGAAAAGAAACGAAAGATTAATGCAGAAAAGAAGAGGAAAGAGCTCGAGAAGGAGAGAGCGAAGGATGAACTTCTGACGAGAAAGCGCCAGAATGCTTTGGTGTTGCTTTGTGATTGTAGGTGGTCCAAAAGCAGTATGTGCTGGTTGTGCTGGCTTTGCGGCATTCTCAGTCGTTATAGAGAAATTCTTAGACAGGCATGAGTAGTTACCTATTGAATTGAAGTCACCCAATTTTGTATTCATTAGGCATAGCATGAATTTTCATAGTGATAATCTTTTGCCCATTTGCTAAAGGGCGCATACAAAATTGTAGTATTTTATTTTACATCAATTATTGTTTATTTATATACAATGTCGTGGATGCATTCCTCCAATTCCAAACTAGATGTAAGAATGCTCTTAAGTATTAATGTAAAGTTTATTATATAAACTGGATGCATTATCATAATGAATACTTGAAGGATGAAAATTGAATTTTATATATGCTTATTATTACTATTTCTATTTCATTTTATCCATTCTTTTTTTTAGGTTCTTAAGATAAGGTATTTTGAAAGTCAAAAAAAAAAAAAAGAGTATTTTTGATACAATTTGTATATAAATAAGCAAAAGAATGATAATGACAAAATAAAAGGGATTATAGAAATATTTTTCATGTCTTATAATCATTGAATAAGAATTGTAGGAATATCTTTCATTGAATATTTATAGTTTCACCGAATTTTCAATTAAATCCCTATATTTTTTTCTTTTTAATTAGGTCCCTAAGGGTATAAAAATAATTTCACAATTCACTAACATTTTTTTGACGTTTAACGTTAATAGAGACTAAATTGGAAAAAAAATTAATGTATAGGGACCCAATTAAAAGGAAAAAAAGTATAAGGACCTAATTAAAAATTTCGTGAAACTATAGGGACCAACAGAGTAATTAAACCAATAAACTATTGAACCACAAGGATAATTGAAGAACGTAATAAGAAACTAATAACAAATATCAAAAGCAAAAGTCTTTTTAAACACCCCAAATTAATTAGCAATGTGAATCATTGCAGGTCTAATCAAAGTGCTCAAACAATCTTGAGATTTATTTAAATTTCAGTTCTCACATTATGCCTGCAGAAGCAAATAATTAATCATTGTTAGGTGGTATTTTAGATATTCTCATGATATAATATCAAAATTTTTATGACAAAAATAAAAGTTAAATTCAATCATTATTTAAAACAAATAACATGAGACAAATTAAAAAAAAATCTATATTAAAAAAAATCAAACAAATTCAAAAGAAATTTTGACAAATAAAAAAAAAGTCTGTGTCAGAAAAAAAAATCAAACAAATTCAAAATATTTTTTTTTTACTTAAATAGACGTGCTAAAACTATAATTGTTCATATATTTTTACGTACTCATTAATTTAAACTGTTGAGAGAAATAATATTATAATATAAAATATGATATTAAGTTTTTTCTGGTCTAACTTATTAATCACTCTATACTTATAAATAAGTGAAAATTTATCATACAGTCTATATATACAAAAACACGATAATATAATCTCAAAAAGATTTATAAGTTCACAAATAAAAAATAAAAAATCATAAAGACTCATATATTTACCACACATTAAGTCTCCTTCTCAAAACTAGTTTTGCATCTCCTAATGCAGTGATTTGTTATTGTAGAACTATGTCTAAAGCGCCATTTGCATCCTTCAATACACCTTCTAATCCTATATTCCGTCTCTTCAGGACTATCATATTGAAATTCAGCAGTCACAGCAGTACAAATAATCATTCCCATAATCAACAATGTTAATGCATGTGGATGTGGTGCACCACTCTTAGCCATATATGATATATGTGCTTCTTCTCTTTCTTTTATTTGTTGTGTTGGAATTACAATTTTATCAAAGACTATATTTTATGCGCCCATATATAAGCCTAATATATTTTTTAGAATTTTGTCTCCCTCGCTTTACGTAAGAGTCATTAACTATCAATTGGAAAAAAAAATGTGTTTCCACTGTAGCAAAGTGTTATTACTTATTATCTCTATAAGGGTATTTTTATTATTTTTCATTAAGCTCGATTGCCTCTTCTTGACTTCGAAACATTTCGAGAATAATGGTCATTGTTACGTGATAACACTTTTAGAGTAATGTTATTTGAGTAACAAAAGTTTATTTTTTATTAATACTTTTAGAGTAATGTTACAAGATCGAAAAGTTCTTTAGTTTCATGTCTAACATGTGTCAACTGTTTCTTTATGCTTCCATTGAGTTCGCAAATAATTTAAAATTCAAAATTTGAATTCGATAACTGTGTGAATTGATCTTCTCCTAACAACTTGACACATCTCGAAATTCTTAAATATTTGACTAAAATCACGCAATTTTTAAGTTAATTCTAAAAAAATTAAATCAGTCAAAATCAGTATCTTTAAAATATTTTAAGAGTATCTCCAATGTTTAGTTTTAATTTTATTTTATTTTAAATCTCACACAATATCACATAAATATTTATAGGACTATATATCATAAAAATTGATTTAAAATTTAATATAAAATTCGTCACTTCAATATTTAATTTAATTTTAATTTAATAATACATAATAAAATTATAATATTCATTTAATGAATTTAATAGATATATAAAGAGTAGTATTTTATTAGTATCTCTTTATTGATACTAGTATCATTTCAAAAATTGTGTTCAATACAAATTTTAATTTTAAATAAGTTCAATCACTGTAAAAGTGAAAACTAATACAAAAAAAATATTCCTGCTCTAAGTTTATCACCTTAGGTCTTCTGTTCATTCGGTGACTAACAACATTAATGTTTATCTACTTATCTGCATAAACTTGTCAAAGTGAAGAGGTCTGTTGTGCATACCCACCCTTGTCATTAATTAATCTTGACTGGTACAATCTTCTTCCATTAATTATACGATCATTGTGAATAGAATTTTAGTTCCACATTGTTATGGTCAATTCATGATATAAATATATTCGTTTTAGTTGCACTGAGTTAAAATGCTTCAATGATTAGTTTGAATTTTATTACAAGTAATTTGGATTTCACTGCTAGCACTTTTGTCCTGCATATAATCCAGAAATCATTAATAAAAAAAGACATTTGGTCAATGTCCCAGATTTGGAGGTTCTCTACATTTCCACTACTCATTATGCTGGAGCAACAACAATTTGATCTCTCAATAAGTGGTATGTTGCTGCACAAAAATGACATTTATTGATGAGATAGGATTTGTGCATTTGGAGATTAATTTGCCATGGTTCTATAAATTTATTGGATTAGCTAGGTATATTGTGTGTTGTCAATTAAATTTGTCATTTCAACAAACATTAACGTCATTAGTCACAGAATAGATAGAATGATTAATGTGATCAATTTTTTGAAGATGATTTTGATTTATTTAATTTTTTGAGAATTAATTTTAAAATTATAATCTTTTAAAAATTAATTTAACCATTTACTATTTTCAAGTGTTCATTCAATCATGCACTCCGTAATATTTTCGTTTTATGAAACTTTATGTGAATTTTTTTTATTTCAAAATGTTACTTGATACAGCTTGTTTAGTTTACATATATATAATATATATATATTTGGTTAATCTCATTTTAGTGGTAAACGCACATCTTCAATTCACACAAAAATTTTTTATTGGATTTATGTGATTTTTTGCATAGGTTTTTTTTTATTGTCTTATTTTCTTATATTAAATTATTCCTTTTGAAATCAATAAAAGGATTGAACTCTAATCTTTAGATGATATAAGTTCTAATACTCTATTATGAAACTATTCTTTTAAAAAAAATTTAAATTGATAAGAATAGACATCTGAATAATTATTATATTTTTAACACTTAACATTTTACTTTATTTAAGTGATTAATTAATGGGGCCATTCACATAAAGTTGTATGTTCAAACATCTTTCTTTAATTTAAGGATCTTTTATTTCAACCAATAAAATTAACACAAATCATCGGTTAAACCATATTATTTTTGTCAAAATTAAACCAAATAAATTGGTTAGATCGAAAATCAAGTGAACTAAATTTTAAATCGGTCTGAATTAATATTTTTTTTTATATAAAATGGCTACAATTATACAAAATGACTAAAATATTCATATATATATATATATATATATATATATATATATATATATATATATATATATATATATATATATATATTAGTTCACAAAAAGCCCTAACTTCTAACTCTCTCTTCTGTGTGTTGTTGCTCTCCTTCTCTAATATTCTCTCTCTTTCCTTCTCTCTGTCAGCCTTCTCCACTCTTACTGCCGTACGCCACCTTTACCTTCTCACTGCTTACACGTCTAACTCTCAAGGTCACCGCAGAACTATCATTGTGCGCCTTATACCCAGTTCGAGGAGAACCATTGTTGCCGGAGACAGAATCATCTGCCATCCTCCTTCCTTCTCTGGCTCTGCGACTATAATTTTCTCTACCTCTCTAACTATCTGTGACACTGTGACTACATCTCTTTTTCTATGGTCTCTGGCTCGCTGCTGCTCTTCTCCTCCTCTTTGCCACCAATTTAGGTAAGACCTCTATTTTATCCTCTTTAACATTCAATTTGTTGTACTTATGCTATATTGTTTTTTTTTTTTTGTTCTAAATATGTTTATGATATATTATTAATGATTCTGTTGAATTTTGAGTTATTAATTTATTAAATTTTTATTTGAATTCAGTTTATTAATATTGAATTAATGCTATTGAACTTGAGTTATAAATTCAATTTTTTTAGTTTATCATTTTTTCCCCTTGTTCTGGTCTAAATTTATTAACTTATTATGAAATGCTCTTATATACTATTGTTTAGTGCAACGTCTTATAGGTGTTTGGTATATGGTCTCATTTAATAGCTTACTAACGCAATGCACTTGCTTGTCATGTCAAAGGGTGAAGAAAAAAAGAGGACAAAAAAAGTGATCCAAAAACCACTTAAGGACAAAGAATGAGAAGATTCTAATGTAAATGTAGTTGAAATAAGTCTTGAATTGTTGGTCCATTTTAGTCAGCTTTCTAACAAATTAATTGGCGAAATAAAAAGGAGAATAAGTATATAATTTGCTTTGCTCAAATTTTAGAATTTTTAAATTAGTAAAAGTAGATCACTCTATATGTATGACTTGTTTAGAAAAAATTTTAGATTAAGTATTGTGCTTCCTTATTTCTATACTTCATCTGGTAAGAACTGTTTGCAATCTTTTCATCATTTTGAACAAAACTTGCTTACAGGATGTCCATGACGAGTTAAAGATCTATGACCAAGGCTCCTGCCATGAAGGATTAGTATAATTCTAATCTATTTTCTTAGTTTTTTCTTATAAAATCTTACCTGAATTGGCGGTGTAGGAAAGGAGAAGAGCAACAGCAAGTCAAATATTAGAGAGGAAGAGATACAGTCACACTGTCACAAATAGTTAAAGAGGTAGAAAAAATTGTAGTCATAAAGCTAAAGAGCCAGAGAGGGGGAGAAGGGTGGTGGACGATTTTGCCTCTGGTGACGACAACAGTTCTCCTCAGACTGGGTGTCAGGTGTGCAATGACAATTCTGGGATGACCTTGAGAGTTAGACATGTAAGCAGTGAGAGGGGGAGGGTAGCATACAGTGATGAGAATAGAGGAGGTGGCGGAGAGAATGAGAGAGAGAATCTGAGAGTAGGAGAGTGACAGTACAGAGAAAATAAGGTTAGGAGTTAGGATTTTTTGAGAACTAATATATATAGTAGATATATTTTAATCATTTTGTTTAATAAGGATAACGTAGTCATTTTATATAAAAAAAAATAATTAGACTTATTTAAAATTTGGTTTACTTGATTTTTTATCGAACTGATTTATTCGGTTCTGTTGAGTTTGAAAAACTGAAATGATGATCAAACATTATTAAAATATAAATTAAAAAATTATTAAAATATTAAGTGTTCAAATTATTTCCAATTGGTTGTTTGATGTTGCTGTGAGGAAGAAAAAAAAATTAATTTCCATAATGGGTCAAAAGCCAAATAGGCCCAAGCAGAACATTGAATTAATTTAGCCTTGTGCAAATAAGCCCATGATTTATTATGGACTACAATATTTGACCTCTTGTCCTTGCAGATGTCCCTCTTTGATGACAAAAGGGGGAGAAAAATGAAAAAGGGGAAGAAAAAGAGCTGAATTGAAACTGTTTAGTTTCCTTGATTAAAACTGTTTTTGCCTTGTTTTGCTCTGTTTTATGATTTGATTTGGCTCTGTTTTGAGCACTCTATTTTAGTGGATTGATTTCACCTTGAGTTTTGATTATTATTGATAAATATATTTACTCAAGTGCACATGTGCTGTCTGGACTATGGAATTTTATTAAGGTGTTTGATAAGCATTTTCTTGTGAAAATATGGCTCGGTCTTAAAGGTTCCAAATTCTTGAAATCTTATCTTTTAAGAACCTTTGGAGCTTGTACACAATATTTTCTTTCTTGAATATTTTGTTAATCAGGCACACATTAAGGGAGAGCACATTGAACAAAAGAAAGGGGGAGATTTCGGCAAATCTTCAAAGGAAAGTTTTCTACCCTAACTCTTTCAATTCAGTTTAATAATGTTTATCATCAAGGGAGAGATTGTTTAGTCGTTTAGAAAACTGAAATGATGATTAAACATTATTAAAATATAAATTAAAAAATTATTAAAATATTAAGTGTTCAAATTATTTCCATTTGGTTGTTTGATGTTGCTGTTAGTGGTAAGAAGAAAAAAAATTAATTTTCATAATGGGCCAAAAGCCAAACAAGCCCAAGCTGAACATTGAATTAATTTAGCCTTGTGCAAAATTAATAATGGCTGAACCTTGTAAAGGTAGTAAGAAACAAGTGGCCCAAAATCTTGAAGGAATCCATTCGGTGATCACAAGGAAGCTTCCTCAAGTAACCAAAAGTCTAACACGTGACTTTATGTCTTGGTAACTGGAAGTTAAAATTCAATTTAATTTAATTACATTGAAAGCTTCACACGTTACTTCATTTCTTGGTAACTGTAATTTGGAATTCAATTCACTTTAATGTAATTCAAAGCTTCCACCGAAAGCTTCCTCCTTTCTCTTTTCTCTCTCTTTTCTCCTTTGATCACATCTATCACTCAAGAAAAAGATAGAAGAAAAATGAAGCCTCAGAATAAAAGCCTATGAAAAAAGGCTAAGAAAGATCTTTACCACAGAAGAAAAGATTTGAAGAAAGGCTTAAAGATTTGTTGCCAAGAAAGAAAAAGATCGGCCTTGGTCAGGAAGCAAATCTATCTTGGTAAAAAGTTTATTTCAATTTTTGTTCCACCAAAAGAAGATAGCCTCTGAGTCTTGATGCGTGAGCATCTTTCCTATTTTTTCCTAGTGAATTTGCATGTAATTTGTTGAGTTTAATTAAGAATTAATTATATTTTAGCCACTATGGATGCTATTTTGAGTTTTGTGCAATATTGTTTATTTTAGGTAGCATTCGGCTGGATTTGATAGAGTTTCTACAGCACAAGAATCAAAGGAGATGGCAGCGAGGAGCGACGCGCACGCGTGCCTGACGCGTGCGCGTGATTTGGAGCTATCCATGGCGACGCGTACGCGTGATATGAAGATTTGTTCATCGATGCGTCTGCGTGACCGACGCGTCCGCGTGACCGACGCGTCCGTGTGACTCGCGAAAAGGACCATCGACGCATACGCGTAACATGCGCCACGTGCAGAAAAAGCAGAAAAACGTTGGGGCGATTTTTGGGCTGTTTTGACCCAGTTTCCAGCCCAGAAAACACAGATTAGAAGCTGCAGAATGGACAAAGCAAGTGGTCCCCACCCATCAGCTGAAGACTTGTTAATTAATTCGAATTTAAATTCAAATCTTATCTTTTAGGAAAAGATATTATTTTTAGTTTTAGATAATTAGATTTATTAGGATTAGTTATAAAAGGGATAAGAGACCTCTCTTTTGAAGGAGGTCCCAGGGGGGGATACACAGTACATTTTACCTGAATCCTTATTTTCCCTCTCAATCATGAGCAACTAAACCTCCATTGTTAAGGTTAGGAGCTATGTCTATTTGTATGGATTGATTTTATTGTTTTTTCTATTTTAATTTATGCATGGATTTATATTTCAATAATTGTTTTCGTTCTTATTTTATGAATTTGGGTGGAAAGGAAGTATGACCCATATTCTAATTGAGTTCTTGTAAAACTTGGAAAAGCTCTTTACTTAAACAACAGCTTGAAAACATATTATACTAAATTTCTAATTGTTTGTATTTAACGGGATACGTGACATATAATCCCCTTATTTTTTGGATAATTAGGATTCTTTTGGCATATAAACTAGAAATTGATCATCACCCTCTAATTGGAATTAATTGACCAAGGAAATGGCAGTTAATAAATTTTAGAGGAGACTAGGAAGGTCTAAGGAATTAGGGTCTAGTCACATATAGTTTGCCATGAATTAAATCTTGCATAATTAAAATAGTTAGTAAGAAAAATAAATCCGGAAAAATAGATAACTCTGAAGCCTTAACTGCTTTCTCCACATTTTATTCCTCACCTATTTATCTGCATGTCTTCAACTTTGAATTTACTTTTTAATGCTTTTGAACTTCCAAACATTATTTTCTGCTTGCCTAACTAATCCTATCAAACGCTATTGTTGCTTAATCCATCAATCCTCGTGGGATCGACCCTTACTTACGTAAGGTATTACTTGGTACGACCCGGTGCACTTGCCGGTTAGTTTGTGTGGTTAGAAATTCCACACCAAGTTTTTGGCGCCGTTGCCGGGGATTGACTGTGATTAACAACTATTAGTTGTTTGATTGCTTAGATTAGGCATTTTATTTTTAATTTTATTAAAATCTATTTTTTTAAAAAATATTTTTAAATAAATAAATAGCACCAATATTTGTCTTAATTCCTGAAATTAAGTTTGGTGTTACCTATTTATTATTTTTTTCATTTATTTTATTGTTATTTCTTTACACAGGTTACCTCATTGGGAATTCTCTACACTCTGACGTAGAAATTCCCATTCTTTCTTGTTTTATGTTTGTTTATGCGCAGGAACAGAGACAAAGAACATCTCTTAGACTTTGATCCTGAACCTGAAAGGACTTTCAGGCGACGTTTACAACAAGCAAGACTTTGCAAGGCTGCCGAATTCACTATGGATCCGACTAATACTGATAATGCCAATGGGGCAAACCCGAATGGGAATGAGCAACAAAGGAGAGTGCTTGGCTCTTACTCTTCTCCTACTGCAGATCTTTATGGAAAAAGCATCGTGGTGCCTCCTATTGCTGCGAACAACTTTGAGTTGAAGCCTCAACTGGTCACTCTGGTGTAACAAAACTGCCAGTATCATGGTCTTTCCCACAAAGACCCAAATCAGTTTATTTCTAGTTTTCTGCAAATTTGTGATACTGTGAAGACAAATGGAGTAAACCCAGATGTGTACAAACTCATGCTCTTCCCGTTTGCTCTGAGGGATGGAGGAAAGCTATGGCTAGATTCCCAACCCAATGAGAGTTTGGATACTTGGAACAAGGTGGTTACTGAGTTTCTCACTAAATTTTTCCCACCAAAGAAGTTGACTAAGCTTAGGGTGGAGGTTCAGACTTTCAGGCAGAAGGATGGTGAGACTCTGTATGAAGCTTGGGAGAGATACAAGCTACTGATTAGGCAATGCCCTCCAGACATGTTCTCCAAATGGACTCAACTCGATATCTTTTATGAAGGCTTGGATGAAATGTCCAAGATGTGCTTAGACAATTCTACAGGAGGTTCATTGCACAAGAAGAAGACACCGGAGGAGACTATTGAGCTTATTGAATTGGTTGCTAGCAACCAATATTTATACTCCTCTAAAAGGAATCCTGTGAACTCTGAGGCTCCTCAGAAGAAGGGTGTCATGGAAGTGGAAGCTCTTAATACTATTCTTGCTCATAACAAGCTTATGTCTCAGCAAATAAATCTACTTACTCAATACATGGGTGGCATGCAAGTCTCAGCTATCAACACCCAAAATCCACCTCAAGAGGTCTCCTATGACATGGCAGGAAATTTAGTGCAAAATAATAATTATGATTATGCTCAATCCTCTTTTGAACAGGTCAATTACATGGGGAGTGGTTCTAGAAATCCCAATAATGACCCCTATTCTCAAACATACAATCAAGGATGGAGAAATCACCCAAATTTTGGGTGGAGAGACCAACCTCAGAGACCTCAGAATTTCAACAATAATTCTCAGGGCGGCTTCCAACAGAACAATTACAATAACCGCCAATCTCAGCCTCAGTAGGCTAACTCTAAATCCAAGGAAGATTCTAATTGGGAGATGATGAGGAGTTTTATGAAGGAAACTAGAGCCTCTATTAGAAACTTGGAAGTGCAAATGGGCCAGTTGAGCAAGCAAATACCTGAGAGGTCTGCAAGTACATTTTCAGGTGATACAGTGGTGAACCCAAGAGAAGACTGCAAGGTTATTCAATTGAGAAGTGGTAAGACAGCTGGTTCTGAGACAAGGGCCAGTGAAGAGCTAGTTGAAAAGAAAGCTCCAGAAAAGAAAAAGGAAGAAGTGGAGCACGCCCCCCAAAGCGGGCAGACAACCCATTCCCTGACTCTTTAGACACGTATCCTACATTGCCAAAGGCTCCTGAATACAAGCCAAAAATGACATATCCTCAGAGACTTCAGAAGGCTTCCAAAGAAAAGCAGTTCTCTGAATTTTTAGATGTCTTCAAGAAGCTACAGATCAACATTCTCTTTGCAGAGGCTCTTGAGCAAATGCCTCTCTATGCTAAATTTATGAAAAAGCTGTTGACCCATAAGAGGAATTGGAAGGAACAAGAAACAGTGGTGTTAACCAAGGAATGTAGTGCAATTATTCAACACAACCTTCTTGAGAAGATGTCCGACCCTGGGAGCTTTGTCATTCCTTGCACCATTGGGGATGTTACCATTCAGAGAGCTTTATGTGACCTTGGAGCTAGCATCAATCTGATGCCACTTTCAGTAATGAAAAAGCTTCAAATTGAGGAGGTAAAACCCACTCGTATTTCTCTTCAACTTGCTGACCTTTCTATTAAATTACCTGTGGGTGTTGTTGAGGATTTACTTGTTAAAGTAGGACCATTCATCTTTCCTGTTGATTTTGTTATATTAGACATGGAAGAGGAGGTAAAATCCTCTATTATACTTGGTAGACCCTTTTTAGCTACAGGTAGAGCTCTGATTGATGTACAAAATGGTGAATTAACCCTGAGGGTCAATGAGGAACAGGTGGTCCTTCATGTTTTTGAAGCTCTCAAGCACCCTAATAATTCTGAAGATTGTATGAAAATAGATGTTATTGAACTACTTGTTCAAGAGATACTGAAAGCTGAGGTGCTTGATGACATTCTGGATCCTATCTCTGAGTATGAATTAGTTGAAGTTGATGACTCACCACCCCAGAAGACTATGATTCACACGCCTAGAGCAGAGGAGGAAGCCCCCAAGCTTGAGCTCAAATCTTTACCCCCTTCTCTGAAATATGTGTTCTTGGGTGAGAATGACTCATATCCAGTGATTATTAGCTCTTCCCTGAAGCCTGAAGAGGAAGAGGCGCTTATTTCAGTGCTCAAGAGTCATAAAACAACTCTTAGGTGGACCATTAGTGACTTGAAGGGGATTAGTCTAATCAAGTGTATGCACAAGATCCTCCTTGAAGATGATGCTAAACCAGTTGTGCAACCATAAAGGAGACTCAATCCAACCATGAAAGAGGTGGTCCAAAAAGAGGTAATGAAACTATGGGAAGCAGGAATTATTTATCCTATTTCTGACAGTCCTTGGGTAAGTCCTGTGTAGGTAGTTCCCAAGAAAGGAGGGATGACAGTGATCAAGAATGAAAAGAATGAGCTTATTCCCACAAGAACCGTCACAGGATGGAGAATGTGTATAGACTACAGGATGTTCAACACTGCTACAAGGAAGGATCATTTTCCCCTACCTTTCATTGATCAGATGCTTGAGAAGTTAGCTGGTCATGCATTTTATTGTTTTCTAGATGGATATTCTGGATATAATCAAATTACAGTGGACCCTCAAGATCAAGAGAAGACAGCATTCACATGCCCCTTTGGAGTATTTGCCTACAGAAGAATGCCTTTTAGACTTTGCAATGCTCCAGCAACTTTTCAAAGGTGTATGCTTTCAATTTTTTTTGATATGGTTGAAAAGTTTATTGAGGTGTTTATGGATAACTTTTTTGTTTTTGGTGATTCTTTTGAATCCTGCCTTAATCATTTATCTCTTGTCTTGAAATGGTATCAAGAATCAAACCTTGTTTTAAATTGGAAAAAATATCATTTTATGGTTATAGAAGGTATTGTTCTTGGACACCGGATTTCAAGCAAGGGGATTGAGGTTGATAGAGCAAAGGTGGAGGTAATTGAAAAATTACCACCATCAACTAATGTTAAAGCAGACAGGAGTTTCTTGGGTCATGCAGGATTTTATAGAAGATTTATAAAGGATTTTTCTAAAATCGCTAAACCTCTAAGCAACTTGTTGGTTGCTAATGTTTCTTTTGTCTTTGATTCTGATTGTTTGCATACTTTTGAAACTCTAAAAGCAAACCTTACCTCTGCTCCCATTATAGCTCCCCCTGACTGGGATCAACCATTTGAATTAATGTGTGATGCCAGTGACTTTGCTATAGGAGCTGTTTTAGGACAGAGGCATGGTAAGATTGTGCATGTCATTTACTATGCCAGTCGTGTGTTAAATGATGCCCAAAAGAATTACACAACTACAGAAAAGGAATTATTAGCTGTTGTATATGCTGTTGATAAGTTTAGGTCCTATTTACTCGGCTCTAAGGTTATTATTTATACTGATCATGCTGCTTTGAAGTACCTTCTAACCAAACAGGATTCTAAACCAAGATTAATCAGATGGGTGTTGCTCCTTCAGGAGTTTGATATTGAGATAAAAGACAGGAAAGGGTCAGAGAATCAAGTAGCTGACCATCTTTCCAGAATTGAGCTTGAAGCAAGAGTACAACCACCCACAGCTGTGATTGAGACGTTCCCGGACGAACAATTGTTCCTCATTCAGCAGGCTCCACGGTTTGCAGACATTGCAAATTATAAGGCCATGAATTTTATCCCAAGGGAGTACAGTAGGCAACAAGTGAAGAAGCTATTGACTGATGCAAAGTACTACATTTGGGAAGAACCATACCTTTTTAAAAGGTGTTCAGATGGAATCATCCGGAGGTGTGTCCCAAATGAAGAAAAACAGCAGATTCTTTGGCACTGTCATGGTTCTGAGTATGGAGGCCACTTTGGTGGTGAAAGGACAGCTACAAAGGTCCTTCAGAGCGGGTTTAACTGGCCGACTCTCTTCAGGGACTCAAGAGCATTTGTAAAGCACTGTGACAGATGTGAAAAAGCCACGAATCTCCTTGCCAACCATGAAATGCCACAGCAGGCGATTCTTGAGGTTGAGTTGTTTGATGTGTGGGGTATTGATTTCATGGGACCTTTCCCACCCTCACATTCAAACAACTATATTCTAGTGGCAGTTGACTATGTGTCCAAGTGGGTGGAAGCTATGGCTTTGCCCACCAATGATGCCAAAGTGGTAATGAGCTTTCTTCAGAGATATATTTTTAGCTGGTTTGGTGTCCCAAGCACACTCATTAGTGATGGAGGAAGCCATTTTTGCAACAGACAGTTGGACTCTCTTCTGCAGAGATATGGAGTCCGTCATAAAGTGGCAACCCCCTATCACCCTCAGACAAGTGGACAGGTTGAAGTTTCCAACAGGGAACTCAAGAGGATTCTAGAGAAGACCGTCAGTGTTTCAAGAAAGGATTGGTCTAGGAAGCTTGATGATACTCTCTGGGCATACCGGACAACGTACAAGACTCCCATTGGCATGTCCCCTTATCAGTTGGTCTATGGCAAAGCCTGTCACTTGCCAGTTGAGCTGGAGCATAAAGCTTACTGGGCAATCAGGTATCTGAATCTTGATTCAGAAGCTGCAGGAATCAAGCGAATGCTTCAGTTGAATGAGCTTAATGAATTCATATATTCAGCCTATGAAAATGCCAAGCTCTATAAGGAGAGAACCAAGCTACTGCATGACAAGAAGATTGCCATCAGAGTCTTTGAGCTAGGACAAAGAGTGCTTCTATATAATTCAAGGCTCAAATTCTTTCCCGGGAAACTGAAATCCCGATGGTCAGGACCGTTTGTGGTTACCAGAGCTTCACCATATGGTCATGTGGAAATACAAGAAGAGAATTCTGACAGGAAATTTACAGTGAATGGCCAAAGGTTGAAGCACTATCTTGGAGGCGAGATTGATCGCCAGAGGTCCACTCATCTGCTGAATTAGCAGCGTTGACAGTCAAGCTAGTGACATTAAAGAAGCGCTTGTCGGGAGGCAACCCGATAAATTTGTATCCTTAGCTATTTTTCGTAGTAGTAGTTTTCTTATTTATTTTATTTGAGTTCTTACTAATTTTCTGATCATGCGGCTATGTTATTCCAGGAACCGAAAATTTCAATAAAAAAAAAGAGAAAGCGCACGACGCGCAAGCGTCACCGACGCGAACGCATCGATCATGTGTGCGTGAAAAATAAAATTTTGACAGAGAGTTAAGCAGGAATGGCGCTGGAACCAAGCATTTAGCACAAACAACCCACGCGTACGCGTACCCCACGCGTGCGCGTCGTTTGTAATTTTCGCCATCCACGCGTGCGCGTCACCGACGCGTACGCGTGACCTACAAATTCGATGTAAAGGAGTGTTTGGGCAGAGAATTGTGCTGGCTTGGGGCTGGAAGTGTGCTAAAGGCACAAATTCACTCACGCAAACGTGTCCCTGACGCGTGCGCGTCATTTTCAAAAATGGTTCCCCATGCGTTCGCGTGCATGACGCGAACGCGTCGTAGGAAATTAGTGGTTTCCAAGCCACGCGAACAGAGAGTCATGCGGGTGTGCGGCTGGCTTCGCGCGAATCGCACAAAAACCAGGGCACACGGATGCGTGCATGACGCTAACGCGTCATTATGAAGAATGCGCAACCCACGCGTACGCATGCCGTACGCGTACGCGTGCCATACGCGTACGCGTCGCTTACGCCGCCCAGTTTTCTCTCTCTCTCTCCCAATCTTAATTCTCTCTTATTCTTTTATCCTTTTATTTTTTCTCTCCTCATAATATTTGTCTCTTCTATTTTTAGTTCTTCTTTGCTTGAGGACAAGCAAACCTTTAAGTTTGGTGTGGACGCTGCGCTTATAGGTTTTCTAGTACAAAAGGGAGGCGAATCATCTTCACGAAGGAGCACAACCTGAAGAATAAAGCGACCGCTAGGATAATTAAGGTGGTTGAGTTCCTTTCATTTTTTATTCCTCCCCTATTTTTCTATGTTATGTTCCGGTTTCCTGTTATTTTGCTTTGTTTGTTGCATGATCCTTTATTAGTTAGAATCCTAGGACTAGCTTAGTTTTCTTTTAATTGCTTTAATGCTGAAAAGATGTTTCATGTACCACTCACTGAACTTGAATCTAAAGAGAAAAGAAAAGGTTGGTGTAATGCATGAGAAATTGAGTTAATTTTAAGAGTAGTCTTATTTACTTAAATATGGTGGTATTAATTGTAATTCTGAATGCATGACATGAACAGTGCATATTTTTGATAGTGAAGTTTATGAATGTTAAAATTGTTGGCTCTTGAAAGAATGATGAAAAAGAGAAATGTTGTTGATAATCTGAAAAATCATAAAATTGATTCTTGAAGCAAGAAAAAGCAGTGAAAAACACAAAGCTTGCGAAAAAAAAAAGAAAAAATAAAAAAAAGCAAGTAGAAAAAGCCAAGAACCCGTTAAACTAAAAGGCAAAGGGTAAAAAAAGATCCAAGGCTTTGAGCATTAATGGATAGGAGGGCCCAAAGGAATAAAATCCTGGCTTAAGCGGCTAAATCAAGCTGTCCCTAACCATGTGCTTGTGGCGTGAAGGTGTCAAGTGAAAAGCTTGAGACTAAGCGGTTAAAGTCGTGATCCAAAGCAAAAAAAAAGTGTGTTTAAGAACTTTGGGCACCTCTAACTGGGGACTCTAGCAAAGCTGAGTCACAATCTGAAAAGGTTCACCCAGTTATGTGTCTGTGGCATTTATGTATCCGGTGGTAATACTGGAAAACAAAATGCTTATGGTCATGGCCAAGACTCATAAAGTAGCTGTGTTCAAGAATCAACATACTGAACTAGGAGAATCAATAACACTATCTGAATTCTGAGTTCCTATGGATGCCAATCATTCTGAACTTCAAAGGATAAAGTGAGATGCCAAAACTATTCAGGAATGCAGTTGTAAACCCCACTATAAGAAGAGACATGAGCTTAATCGAACTCTCATTCTCATGCAAATTCACATCCTAAGCTTATATTAGTTTTGGTTGCTTGAGGACAAGCAACAGTTCAAGTTTGGTGTTGTGATGCGTAAGCATCTTTCCTATTTTTTCCTAGTGAATTTGCATATAATTTGTTGAGTTTAATTAAGAATTAATTATATTTTAGCCACTATGGATGCTATTTTGAGTTTTGTGCAATATTGTTTATTTTAGGTAGCATTCGGCTGGATTTAATGGAGTTTCTGCAGCACAAGAATCAAAGGAGATGGCAGCGAAAAGTGACGCGTGCGCGTGATTTGGAGGTATCCATGGCGACGCGTACGCGTGACTGACGCGTACGCGTGATATGAAGATTTGCTCATCGACGCGTCCGCGTGACCGATGCGTCTGCGTGACTCGCGAAAAGGACCATCGACGCGTACGCGTGACTGACGCGTACGCGTGACATGCGCCACGTGCAGAAAAAGCAGAAAAATGCTGGGGGCGATTTCTGGGCTGTTTTGACCCAGTTTCCAGCCCAGAAAACACAAATTAGAAGCTGCAGAATGGACAAAGCAAGTGGTCCCCACCCATCAGCTGAAGACTTGTTAATTAATTCGAATTTAACTTCAAATCTTATCTTTTAGGAAAAGATATTATTTTTAGTTTTAGATAATTAGATTTATTAGGATTAGTTATAAAAGGGAGAAGAGACCTCTCTTTTGAAGGAGGTCCCAGGGGGGATACATAGTACATTTTACCTGAATCCTTATTTTTCCTCTCAATCATGAGCAACTAAACCTCCATTGTTAAGGTTAAGAGCTCTGTCTATTTGTATGGATTGATTTTATTGCTTTTTCTATTTTAATTTATGCATGGATTTATATTTCAATAATTGTTTTCGTTCTTATTTTATGAGTTTGGGTGGAACGGAAGTATGACCCATATTCTAATTGAATTCTTGTAAAACTTTGAAAAGCTCTTTACTTGAACAACAGCTTGAAAACATATTATACTGAATTTCTAATTGTTTGTATTTAACAGGATACGTGACATATAATCCCCTTATTTTTTGGATAATTAGGATTCTTTTGGCATATAAACTAGAAATTGATCATCACCCTCTAATTGGAATTAATTGACCAAGGAATTGACAGTTAATGAATTTTAGAGGAGACTAGGAAGGTCTAAGGAATTAGGGTCTAGTCACATATAGTTTGCCATGAATTAAATCTTGCATAATTAAAATAGTTAGTAAGAAAAATAAATTCGAAAAAATAGATAACTCTGAAGCCTTAACTACTTTCTCCACATTTTATTCCTCACCTATTCATCTGCCTGTCTTCAACTTTGAATTTACTTTTTAATGCTTTTGAACTTCCAAACATTATTTTCTACTTGCCTAACTAATCCTATCAAACGCTATTGTTGCTTAATCCATCAATCCTCGTGGGATCGACCCTTACTCACGTAAGGTATTACTTGGTACGACCCGGTGCACTTGCCGGTTAGTTTGTGTGTTTAGAAATTCCGCACCAAGTCTCAAGAGGGGAAGAAGCAAAAATGGAAATCATGAAGCTGTCCTGGGTCAGATGTTCATCAACGCTCAGAATCAATTCTTGAGGCCAAAGTCAAGATCAATGGCCATGATTGAAGAAGATGCATGAAAAAGGATGAGAGGTACATACAAGCAGGTTCGGGTTACCTCTCTCTCCTCTCTATTCAAACCGCTGCTGCTCTAAGGTTGGAAAAGAAGTTGCTGGATTGGTTGACCCGGTTTCAATCTTGGAAGCTTTCCCTTCTATCTTAAGGGTGAACGGTCAAGGGTTGAGATCAAGGAGAGAAAGTGAAAAAGCACAGAGTTCTCATAGCTACCCAAAAGTTTCCTGAGTTCTTCTCCTTCAATGATGTTCATTTAATTTTTTTTCTTATTTTTGTCTGTCTGAGTCTCATGGTAAAAAAGGCAAACATGGTGACGTTTGTAAGAAAAAGCCAATGAGAGAAAAAAGGTAGTGAGCAAAATTAGAGAAAAAAGCCATAGATGTCTCAAAGTTTCTTTGTACATCTTTCTGTTGTATTTCATGATCCTGTGGAGATTCTCTTACAAGTTGGGTTAGCACTTTGCTGTTGAAAGCTTGGTTTGAGTTCAAGTCAAATTCAGATTGGGATTGGAATTTGGATTTGTCCCAAATAGGATTAGGTAGATCCCAGGAAAGAATTGGTGTTTGTAATCTTGAAAAAAATAGTGAAATTCCGTCACTGTTGTGATGGAGACTGGATGTAGGCTGCATTGCACTTAGCAGGTAAACCAGGATATATCTTGGTGTGATTCTCTCTTCTCTGCTCCATTTCTATTTTTGGTTCTCAGGTGACAAAATGAAAAATATCTCTCGACTTGTTACGAGACAAAACTAAAATATCTCTAGACTTGTTACGGGACAAAAGTGAAAATATCTCTTGAAATTTGTTAAAAAAAAGTAAAAGTTATACTCTGCAAAAAAGGAAGCTAAGATTCAACCCCCTCTTCTCTTAGCCACTGATTACCATCAATTGGTATTAGAGCTTGGTCTCAAAGAGATCAAGTTTTGCAGCTTGGAGAAAAGATCCTGATAGAGAACAACAGTGGTTCTAATATGGTGGCCTATACTCTGATAGAAGGGCAATCAAGCAACAGACCTCCATTCTTCAATGACAAGAACTATAGTTACTGGAAAGAAAGAATGAAGATTTTTGTTCAGTCTATAGACTACAGACTTTGGAAGATAATCCTGGAAGGACCATAATTCCCAACCATAACTGGAGCTGATGGTGTGGTTGTCCCAAAGCTGAGGCAGATTGGAATGATGATGACAGAAAGAAAATAGAGCTCAACGCTAAAGCTGTCAACCTGCTTAATTGTGTAGTCAGCTTCGAGGAATACCGACGGGTATCAAGATGCACAAAAGCAAAGAAAATCTGGGACAAGCTTCAAGTTACTCATGAAGGCACATCTCAAGTCAAAAGATCCAGAATAGACATGCAAAATAGAGAATTCGAAATGTTCTCAATAAAGGAAGGAGAAACAATTGATGAAATGTTTGAAAGATTCAACATTATCATCATTGGCTTGGATGCTATGAGAATCAAACATTTAGAATCTGTGCTTGTGAGAAAAATATTGAGATGTCTCAGTAAAGAGTGGAAAACCAAAGCTATTGTAATAGCTGAGAGTAGTGGCATTGATGATATGACCTACGATGATCTGAGAGGGAACTTACTTGCTTTTAAAAATACCTATTTGAAAAAAGATACAAAAAAGATAGGAGTTTCTCTCAAATCAGTCACTGAATCTCTGGATGAAGAATCCAGCGATGATTTATCTAACGATGATTTTGTTTTGTTTGCTAAGAAATTCAGGAGAATGATGAAGCAAAAGGAACGAAACAAAGGAGGCAGCTCAAGGAAACCTAAGAGGGATTTAAGCAAGGTCATTTGCCACAACTGCAGAGAAGCTGGATATTACAAGTTTGACTATCCAAAACTGAAAAAGGAAGACAAGCCAAAAAGGAAAAAGAAGAAGGGACTCATGGCATCTTGGGAAGACTTGGAGAATGACTCTGAAGATGAGGAAGAATCAGACAGCAAATCTCAAACCTGTCTCATGGCCAATCAAACTGATGAGGTACGTCTCATTGAACCTACTTCTGAAGACCTTCATCTTATGATAGATCATCTCAATGAAAAAATTAGATGCTTCTTAAATGAAAACTATGAACTTGAATTTCAAGTTACCATTTTAAAGGCAGAAAATGATTTTCTCAAAGATAAATTACGGGAAGCCAAAACTACTGTTGATCTTGTTGAAGAAAACAAGCGGTTAAAGGCTGAAATTAAGGGCTGTCAATACCACCATTCTGTGATTGTACATCTAAATTGCTTTGAGGAAAATGAAAGGTTACATAGAGAGGTAAAAAGCTTAAAAGAAGACTGGTGCACGAAAATTGTGATCTCAACTGCGCCAACAACTTGGTACGCACGATCATAATCTCAACTCTTTTTCACAACTCCGCACAACTAACCAGCAAGTGCACTGGGTTGTCCAAGTAATAAACCTTACGCGAGTAAGGGTCGATCCCACAGAGATTATCGGCTTGAAGCAAGCTATAGTCATCTTGTAAATCTCAGTCAGGCAGATTCAAATGATTATGGGGTTTTTGATAATTAAAAGATAAATAAAATATAAAATAGGATAGAGATACTTATGGAATTCATTGGTGAGAATTTCAGATAAGCGTATGGAGGTGCTTTGTTCCTTCTGAATCTCTGCTTTCCTACTGCCTTCATTCAATCATTCATACTCCTTTCCATGGCAAGTTGTATGTTGGGTATCACCGTTGTCAATGGCTACCTCCCGTCCTCTCAGTGAAAATGGTCCTCTACGGTTTCTGTACGGCTAATCAACTGTCGGATTTCTGTCTCGGATGAAAAATACCAGGCACAGTTACCGCATGGCTAATCAGCTGTCGGTTCACGATCGTGTCGGAATAAGATCCAATGATCCTTTTGCGCACTGTCCCTGTGCCCCACAGTCGCGATTTTGAAGCTTGTCACAGTCATCCCTTCCCAGATCCTACTCGGAATACCACAGACAAGGTTTAGACTTTTCGGATCTCAGGAATGCTGCCAATTGATTCTAGCCTATACCATGAAGATTCTAACCTCGGATTCAGATGCTCCGTTGTCAGGAGAGACGATGTGAATCATTGAAGAGAGATTCAAGAGATATGCATTCAAGCTTGTTTTCATGTAGAACAGAAGTGTTTGTCAGGCACGCGTTCATAAGTGAGAATGGTGATGAGTGTCACTTGATCATCACATTCATCATGTTCTTATGTACGAATGAATATCTTAGAATAAGAATAAGTTTGAATTGAATAGAAGAACAATAGTACTTTGCATTAATTCACGAGGAACAGCAGAGCTCCACACCTTAATCTATGGGGTGTAGAAACTCCACCGTAGAAAATACATAAGTGAAAGGTCTAGGCATGGCCATGAGGCCAGCCTCCTAAACGTGATCAAAGATGGTCTAACAAAAAATAGATCTCGGCATTCTCAAATACAATAGTAAAAAGTCCTATTTATACTAAACTAGTTACTAAGGTTTACAGAAATAAGTAAATGATGTAGAAATCCACTTCTGGGCCCACTTGGTGTGTGCTTGGGCTGAGCATTGAAGCTTTCACGTGTAGAGACTCTTCTTGGAGTTAAACGCTAGCTTTTGTGCCAGTTTGGGCGTTTAACTCTAACTTTTATGCCAGTTCTGGCGTTTAACGCCAGAATAAGGTAGAAAGTGGGCGTTCAAATGCCAGTTTTCGTTATCAAAACTCGGGCAAAGTATGGACTATTATATATTTCTAGAAAGACCAGGATGTCTACTTTCCAACTCAATTGAGAGCGCGCCAATTGGGTTTCTGTAGCTCCAAAAAATCCATTTCGAGTGTAGGGAGGTCAGAATCCAACAGCATCTGCAGTCCTTTTTCAGCCTCTGAATCATATTTTTGCTCTGGTCCCTCAATTTCAGCCAGAAAATACCTAAAATCACAGAAAAACACACAAACTCATAGTAAAGTCCAGAAATGTAAATTTTTCTTAAAAACTAATAAAAATATACTAAAAAGTAGCTAGATCCTACTAAAAACTATATAAAAACAATGCCAAAAAGCGTATAAATTATCCGCTCATCAAAGTCCTAGCTAACTTTGCTTAAAATTCTGAAAATTTGAATCAACTTTTGACTAGTCAAAAACCTCTCTATGACAAAGCTAGTTTGGATTTTCATAAAAATTCAAGAACTGTTTTTGAAAAATCTTCTGTTGCTAATAATGGCTTCCACTTCGGATGACATAAGATTTCAAAACCTAACCAATCTGAAAAAATAGCAACCTAAAAGGTTTTGTAGATTATGCAATTGGGATGGTCACTTTCCCATTCAATGCTTCATAAGTGAAAGAATGATTGGTGATAAAATTTATAAGATTGTTGGTAACTATAATGGCTTGGGGCAAAGAAGATAGTTTGACATAAAAAGGATCCAAAAAGTTTTGGATACCTAAGGTCACTTAAGCATTTTTGTAGGTTTGCCTAGCATCTAAGAGAAAAGACAACATGTGGTATATGGATAGTGGATGCTCTAGGCATATGACTGAAAAGTCAACATTCTTCATCAAGCTTGATGAGTATGATGGAGGCTTTGTTACTTTCGGTGACAATGTAAAAAAAAAATTGTGGCCATAGGTAAAGTGGGTAAGAACTTCTCTTCTTTCATAAATGATGTTTTACTTATTGATGGATTGAAGCATAATCTTCTAAGCGTTAGCCAACTTTGTGATCTTGGATATTTTGTTATTTTTAGAAAATTGGATTGCTTAATTGTTTGTGAAAAATTCGGTGATGTTTTGTTTGAGGCAAAAAGATGCAACAATGTGTATGGACTTACTCTAGAGGATTTAAAAGATAAAAAAGTAACATGTTTTACATCTATTGAATCTGAAAAATGGCTTTGACATAAGAAATTGGGACATGCAAGCATGTACCAAATTTCTAAGCTTGTTAAGAAAAATTTGATTAGAGAAATTCCAAATATCAAATTTGACAAAGATATTACTTGTGAAACTTGTCAATTAGGCAAACAAGTAACATCTTCTTTTAAACTCAAAGATGGAATTTCTACTAAAAGGCCATTTGAGATGTTGCATATTGATCTTTTTGGTCCCACTAGAACTCAAAGTTTGGGAGGTAAACACCATGGTTTGGTAGTGGTTGATGACTATTCTAGATATGGATGGTTCTTTTCTTGTCTCATAAAAATGATGCTTTGTATGCCTTTCATTCTCTTTGTAAAAAAATTCAAAATGAAAAGGATTTAAAAATTACTCACATAAGAAGTGACCATGAAAAATAATTTGAAAATAAAAAATTTGAAACCTTTTGTGATGATTTTGGAATAACACATAATTTTTCATGCCCTAGAAAACCTCAATAAAATAGGGTTGTTGAAAGAAGGAATAGAAGCCTACAAGAAATGACTAGGGTAATGCTTTATGAAAATGATGTTCCAAAATTTTTGTGGGTCGAATATGTAAATACAGATTGTTATATCCTAAATAGAACTATCATTAGAAAAGGCTTGAAGAAAACCACATATGAGCTTTGGAAAGGAACTCCCCCTAATGTCAAGTACTTTCATGTTTTTGGATGCAAATGTTTTGTACTTAACAACAAAGAAAATCTTGGTAAATTTGATCCAAAATCATATGAAGAAATGTTTGTAGGGTACTCAACTACTAGCAAAGCATTTAAAGTTTACCTTAAAGAACATAGAACTATTGAAGAGTTCATACATGTATCTTTTTGTGATGCTAACTCTATATCCAGTGTCATTCTAGATGATGATGCAGGAAGTAAAGCAGAAGCAAGTCCTCAGATGAATCAAGCAAACTTCAATTCTGTCCCAGTTGTTGAAACTGTCAGTCCAAAAATTTCTCCTCAGATCAGAGGAGACATTTCCATTTTGTCTCCTGACCAAGCCAGAAAATCCAAAACAGTGAACTCATCTAAAACTTGTCAAGGCAAAGCCTCTTCTCACAAGCCACGTGAATGAAAGTTTTTGAAGGATTATCCTCATGAATTCATCATTGGTGATTCCTCACAAGGCATAACCACAAGATCCTCAAGCAAGAAGCAAGCGGAAGCAAGTAATGTTGCCTTTTTGTCCTAATTAGAACCTCTCAATGTGAAGCAAGCTCTAGAAGATCCCTCATGGGTACAAGCTATGGAAGATGAGCTGTCCCAATTTGAGAAAAAAGAAGTTTGGACACTTGTACCATACACAAATGGTAAAAAGGTAACCGATATTAAGTGGATTTTCAAAAATAAATTGGGTGAGGATGGAAGTGTTGTTCGTAACAAGGCTAGACTAGTGGCCAAGGTTACAATCAAGAGGAAGGCATTGACTTTGATGAGTCATTTGCCCCGGTAGCAAGAATGGAAGCAATTCGGTTGCTTCTTGCCTATTATGCCCATAAGGGATTTTAAATGTTCCCAATGGATGTTAAATGTGCCTTTTTAAATAAATTTATTGATAGAAAAATATTTGTGGCTCAACCCCCCGATTTTGAAAGCAAAGATTTTTCAAATCATGTTTTTAAATTCTCTAAGGCTCTTTATGGCCTTAGGCAAGTTCCAAGAGCTTGGTATGAAAGGCTTAATACTTTCTTGTTGGAAAACAAATTTCAAAGGGGTACTACGGATACTACTTTATTTATAAAGGAATCTAATGATGATATCTTACTTGTTCAAGTTTATGTAGATGACATTGTGTTTGGATCGGCTAATGAATCCTTGTATGAAGAGTTTGCAAAACTAATGACTAGTGAGTTTGAAATGAGTTTGATGGGAGAATTAACCTTCTTTCTTGGTATTCAAATCAAACAAACTCTTAATGGTATTTTTATTCACCAAGAAAAATATGCCAAAGAATTGATTATGAAATTTAGTTTAGAAAATTCCAAACCTATGAATACTCCCATGCATCCAAACATTAAACTTGACAAGGATGAAAATGGCAAAGATGTTGATAAAACAAGGTATAGAGAAATGATAGGATCTCTTATGTATCTTACTTCCTCTAGGCCGGACATTGTTTAAAGTGTGGGTGTATGTTCTAGATTTCAATCTCACCCTAAAAAGTCATATCTTTTGGCCGTTAAGAGAATCATTAGATACATTAAGGGCACATGTGATCTTGGCTTATGGTATCCTAAATCTAATGAGTTTTGTGTAGAAGGTTATTGTGATGCAGATTATGCGGGAGATCGAGTGGATAGCGGAAGTACTTTGGGAATGTGTTGCTTCCTTGGCAATTATTTAAACATGTGGTCAAGCAAAAAATAAGCCACTATTGCTTTATCCACGGCTGAAGCTGAATACATCTCCACATCCGCTTGTTACTCATAATTAATTTGGTCAAAAACTCAATTGGAGGATTACAAACTGAAAATTGATAGTATACGCTTGTTTTATGACAATATGAGTGCAATAAATATTTCAAAAAATCATGTGTTGCACTCTAGAACTAAGCACATTGAAGTAAGATATCATTTTATTAGAGAACATGTGCAAAAGGGTACTATTGATAGTCAATTTGTAAAATCCGAAGAGCAACTGGCTGATATCTTCACTAAACAACTATGTGAAGATAGATTTTATATGTTGAGAACTAATCTGGGAGTGAGGGATTTCCATTCTGTTGAATAAATGATGATTTTCTGGTCTCTGTGTATTTTTGTCTTGTAGGCAGCAGGGAGACAAAATTGGACAAGTGATGAAATCTTCAAAAGAAGGCTTGTATAAAGTCCAGAAATTTCTGGATTAAAAATTGAAGAAACGGGCTGAAGCTTGCACTAACCACCTGTTGGGCCTATGTAAGACAAATCTCGTTCATATGATATGGGCTCATTATTATAAATCATAAATGCTTTATTTAAAAAATCTCCATGAGCAGTCACTTCATGCCATTCCTAGTTATGTCAGTTATATCCTTTCACCATTTCTCATTACTTCATTACTAGCCTTTTCGGTTACCATGCTTTTAATTTTTAAAATCAATTTGTTTTGAAAACCGTTTCATTAATTGTATTTGTTTTTAAAAGAGAAATTTTCTACTATGCATTAATGGCGGTCATTCATTCCTAATCTCTCTCCACCACTCTCCCTCTTTGCCACTTTCTACCTTTCCTTCCATCATATCAAAGTGGATCATATTAAAAGGTGACTATCTGTGACACCCTAGTGCTCTATATGATACTTCACTCTGTTCAATCTCTTTTGTTTATCTTATGATTAGACATATGTGGGATTGTGTAAAAAGTGACAAAAAGTGTAACTTGCCCTATGGTATGTTCTTGACTTGCTTGTTTGAGTATTTTAATGTTGATTTAAGTAATGAGCCTGTTGAGAATCGAGTATCCACAATCAAAGGTGGTGGTGTACCAGACAATGCTAAAGGTAAAAAGGTGAAAGGTTCTAGGACTTCTATTTTATTTGAAAGTGAAGATGACAGCCTTCCCTCTACTGCTAGAACCTCTGATTCGTACAAAAATCTTTTCTCTAGAATGGTCAAAGAGATTCTTTTAGAATTCTCTACTATGTCCAAACTAATGATGAAATCCTACAAAGGCACTAGGAAGCATGCATTGGAAAAAGAAAAAAGCTTGGATAAAGTCTCATAAAATGGTAAACTTGCTTCTTAAGCATTTGGACTCTGTTGATGAGGACATGGCTCATTCTGAGAAAGAAGAGGATATTCTGGAATCTGATACTGAATCTTCTGATGCCTAAGTTTGCTCCCTGTTGCGGCTGCTGAAAGCTGCTTCTTTATTTTGCTCTCTTTGAATTTGAGTTTGTTGGACTATTTTCATTTAACTTACACTTTCTTTGGATGACTGTAATTAACTAAATGTTGTTATTTTTATGCATGATTTATTATGGACTGCACTATTTGACCTCTTATGCTTGCAGGTGTCCCTCCTTGATGATAAAAGGGGGAGAAAAATGAAAAAAGAGGAGAAAAAGGGCTGAATTGAAACTGTTTAGTTTCCTTGATTAAAACTGTTTTTGCCTTGTTTTGCTCTGTTTTATGATCTGATTTGACTCTGTTTTGAGCACTCTATTTTAGTGGATTAATTTCACCTTGAACTTTGATTATTATTGATAAATATATTTGCTCAAGTGTATATGTGCTGTCTGGACTATAGAATTTTATTAAGGTGTTTGATAAGCATTTTCTTGTAAAAATATGGCTCAGTCTTAAAGGTTCCAAATTCTTGAAATCTTATCTTTTAGGAACCCTTTAGAGCTTGTACACAGTATTTGCTTTCTTGAATATTTTGTTAATCAGACACACATTAAAGGGGAGCACATTGAACAAAAGAAAGGGGGAGATTTCGGCAAATCTTCAAAGGGAAGTTTTCTAACCTTCTCTTTCAATTCAGTTTAATAATGTTTGTCATCAAGGGGGAGATTTTTGAGTTTGAAAAACTGAAATGATGATCAAACATTATTAAACTATAAATTAAAAAATTATTAAAATATTAAGTGTTCAAATTATTTCCAATTGGTTGTTTGATGTAGCTGTTAGTGAGCAAGAAGAAAAAAAATTAATTTCCATAATGGGCCAAAAGCCAAACAAGCCCAAGCTGAACATTGAATTAATTTAGTCTTGTGCAAAATTAATAATAGTTGAATCTTGTAAAGTAGTAAGAAACAAGTGGCCCAAAATCTTGAAGGAACCTATTCGGTGATCACAAGGAAGCTTCCTCAAGTAACCAAAAGTCTAACACGTGACTTTATGTTTTGGCAATTGAAAGTTAAAATTCAATTTGATTTAATTATATTGAAAGCTTCACACGTTACTTCATTTCTTGGTAACTGCAATTTGGAATTCAATTCACTTTAATGTAATTTAAAGCTTCCACGGAAAGCTTCCTCCTTTCTCTCTTCTCTCTCTTCTCTCCTTCGGTCACATCTATTACTCAAGAAGAAGATAGAAAAAAAGGAAGCCTCAAAAGAAAAGCCTATCAAGAAAGGCTAAGAAAGATCTTTATCACAGAAAGAAAGATTTGAAGAAAGGCTTAAAGATTTGTTGCTAAGAAAGGAAAAGATTGGCCTCGGTCAGAAAGTAGATTTATCTTGATAAAAAATTTATTTCCATTTTTGTTCCACCAAGAAGAAGATAGCCTCTGAGTCTCAAGAGGGGAAGAAGCAAAAATGGAAATCATGAAGCTGTCTTGGGTCAAATGTTTATCAACGCTCAGAATCAATTCTTGGGGTCAAAGTCAAGATCAATGGCCAAGATTGAAGAAGATGTATGAAAAAGGATGAGAGAGGTACATGCAAGCAGGTTCGGGTTCCCTTTCTCTCCTCTCTATTCGAACCGCTGCTACTCTAAGGTTGGAGAAGAAGTTGTTGGGTTGGTTGAATCGGTTTCAATCTTGGAAGCTTCCCCTTTTATATTAAGGGTGAACGGCCAAGGGTTGAAATCAAGGAGAGAAAGTGAAAAAGCCCAAAGTTCTCATAGCTTCCAAAAAGCTGCCTGAGTTCTTCTCCTTCAATGATGTTCATTTAGTTTTCTTTTTCTTAGTTTTGTCTATCTGAGTCTCATGGTATAAAAGGCAATCATGGTGAGGTTTATAAGAAAAAGCCAATGAGAGGAAAAAGGTAGTGAACAAAATTAGAGAAAAAGTCATAGATGTCTCAGAATTTCTTTGTACATCTTTGTGTTATGTTTCATGATCCTGCGGGGATTCCCTTGCAAGTTGGGTTAGCACTTTGCTGTTGAAAGCTTGGTTTGAGTCCAAGTCAAATTCAGATTGGGATTAGAATCTGAATTTGTCTAAGATAGAATTAGGTAGATCCTAAGAAAGAATTGGTGTTTGTAATCTTGAAAAAGATAGTGAAATTCCGTCACTATTGTGAGAGAGACTGGATGTAGGCTGCATTGCACTTAGCAGTTGAACCAGGATATATCTTGGTGTGATTCTCTCTTTTATGCTCCATTTCTATTTCTAGTTCTCAGGAGACAAAATGAAAAATATCTCTCGACTTGTTACGAGACAAAACTAAAATGTCTCTAAACTTGTTACGAGACAAAAATGAAAATATCTCCTAAAGTTTGTTAAAAAAAGTAAAAGCTATACTATGCGAAAAAAGAAAGCTAAGATTCAACTCCACTTCTTTTAGCCACTAATTACCATCAAGTTCAATTTTGACCAAAAAAAAATATAGTTTAATCAATTATATATGTTATAATTTGATTGGTCGAAAAATAAAAAATTCTTAAAAAAAGATATTTTAAATTAAATAACTTTATGTGAGTGACCTATATAGTATTATTAAGAATAAATGTCAACCACCCAATCTGAACCTGTTGGGATTCTCAATTACCAGATCTAGTGGAGTTATGAATGATAATTCCATAACGGAAACTCAACGGGTGGTAAAAAAACCTGCACCATTAAATTGATATTAAAAAAAAAATAGTAGTAAAACAAAAACATTAAATTTTTTTTTAAAAGAGTTATAATTTATATTTTTAAAAAGATTATTTTTACTTAAAAATAATTTTAACATTATAAATAAATAAAAAATATTTTTATATTATCATACTCAAATATAATTATTAAATAAAAATATAATTTTACATGTAATATCTAAACATAAAATTATTTTTATTTTTGAGTAAAATATATTTTTTGTCTTTAACATTTTTAAAAAATTTTAAAAATATTTTTAGTGTTTAATTTGATTCAATTTTATTCTTAATATTTAAAATAAACTTCAATTTTATCCTTTATATTAATTTTTTATTAATCAAATTTTTTTTAATTATATCTTTATCACATACTCATCGTCATATCATATCATCTTTTCTCATTTGAGTAGCAATCTTTCTTCATTTTTATTATTTTCTTTGATATTTTCTCTCCGTACTTTTTTTACTCTACTGTCATTCACTCTATCTCTACTATATCACTTTCATTATCAATATTAAAGACAAAAAAAATATATTTTATTTTTTATCTTTTAAATATTCTTTTAAAAAAATTATTCAAATAAATTTGAAGTATTAGAGCGTCTTTATAGATTGTGCTTAAATGTGTAATAAACTCGGTGAAAGAAGCCCATCATTTCAGAAGCTATGGAAATTTGGATGGTCGCAAGAATTTTGAACAACTATTATTATGCATACAAAATTTAAGAATTAATAGCCAAATTAGTTCTTAAAAAATAAAATATTTTTTAAATTTATTCCTAAAAGATTTTTTTAATCAAATTGGTTCTTCAAAAATTATAATTTAATCATATTTGTCCTTCAGTTACTTTATTAACAATTTTCTTTAAAGATTGATGTTGTAAAATATTAATTGATAACATATATAATACTTGATATGTCTAATTGGATATTGACCAAATATGTTTATGGAAATTTATTAATTTAGTCATTTTTTTCAATTACAAAAATCCTATTCCTAATATGATTTAATGACTAAATTGATAGATTTTCGTAAACATATTTAGTCAACATCTAATTGAACATGTTATGTGTCATGTATGCTATTCGTTAACATTTCACATCGTTGACAAAAATCGGAAGTGGAGTAATTGAAAGACATATATGATTAATTTGTAGTATTTAAAAAACTAATTTTATTGAAAAAAAAATTTAAAGACAAATTTAAAAAATGCATTATCTTTCAAAGATTAATTTGGCTATTAACCAAAAAATTTAATTTTGTGAATCGCTTTCGAATTTTATCAGTGTGCAATATTTCTTCATTTGTGATTATTCGTCTAAATAAATTTTAAATTGAATGAGCATGTAAAAGAAATTTCGGTAGCAATAATTTCACTTCACAATTTTTTGATTACATTTGATTGTAGCCTAATGGCTACTATTGCCTTGTAGCACAATTTAACTATTAAACCACAAGGATAACTGAAATAGTAAGGAAATAACAAATATAATTAACAAAGTATTTAAACATCCCGTATTGCAACGTGAATCATTTTCTGGTCTGATCGACGAGGTGCTCAAATCTTCTTCGATGTGTATTGAAATTAAAGATTTATTTAAATTTCAATTCTTACATGCCTGCAGAAAATAAATGTTAGGTTTTTTTTAGCATAACTATGAAAAAATTCTCTCTCACATAACAATAGTGTTAGTATATATAGACTATAAATACTGTAGTTCAAGCTCAAAGTATATATATAACACGGAAACCAAAATGGAACACAAAGTAAAATTAAAAATAAATTAAACTATTGAAATATTTTGGATTAGTTGCACTTTCCCTCTTGAACATTATTATTAGGTCATATGCAATTTTAGCCCTTGAACTTTAAAAATGCGCAAATTAACATTTAAATTTTTAAAGATTAAGGGTTAAAGATCACATAATCTACAATTCAAGAAGTAAATCGCAATTAACCCAAATATTTATTTTATATGTTATTTTGACTAGATCTTAAGGCCCTTGTCATATAGGTAAATGATTTATATGCTTTATTTTTTAATATCTTATTAATTTTTGATAAATTCTACCCAATTATTTTTAAAATAACATAAAAATCTTTTATGATGTGTCACGTTTTAATTGGATATTTACTTTTAATTTAAGTTATTATCTTAAGCATAGTTAGATTATACTGTAATAAGCCAAGAAGCAATAGTTCAAATGGCATAATCTCCCCATACTCAATTAAGAGGTTGCGGATTTGAGTCTCCATATCTTCGGTAAAAAAATAAAAAAAAGATTATACTGTAATAAATTTTTAAAAAGGGTAAATATATAATTTATTAAAATATTAGAAACTGATTTTTTTTAATTTTTCAAATCACGTTAACGGTAGTCCTAATACTAAATTCTTCTTCCTCGTTCTCTCTCAATGTCACTCAACAACTCTTTTTCACTAGTCAGCCTCTCCTGAAGTCTCGAACGGCAAACTCCAAAGTACAGAAGTCACGATCACCGGCTCCTCTGATTCGTCTTGCCAGCTCCGGTGCGTCTCCAATACTACACCGTCACATTTGTGGCTCCCCTACTTTGCGTCGTCGTGTCTCCTTACTCCGGTGCATCTCTCATCATCGCGTCCTCGTTCGTCGCTACTGTCACCTCTGGCCAGATTCTGCTTCGCCATGCTTGGACAAATTGGTTTTCTCTCTTCTCTGCGTTCTTAAAACTCCCTATCAGTTTTTTTTATGTATTCAGTTGGCTTATAATTTGATTAAAATCAACGAGGCGGTGTTGCTTGGGAGGTGCGACGAAGATGAAGGAATGGGGAGAAGCGAAAGGTCGAAAGCCATTACAGAGGATTAGGATACAATTACATCTTCTGAAAACGATTTGAAAAAAAGTCATATTTCAATTTTTAATACTTTAAAAAATTGCATAATTACACATTTTAAAAACTAATTTAATTATAAAATATTCTAACTATGGTTAACCTAATAACCAATTAAAAAGTGACACATTACACCGGATAAGTTACATGTTACTTTACAAAGAATATGGTAGAATTCACCTTAATTTTTATACTACTCTAAACTTTTGGCGCAATTTAAAAAAAAAACAAAATTAAGATAATTTTAAAGTATTTATTATTTCATATATTATTATTGAAAAATATAAAAATTAATTTTTAAATATTAATATTATTTATTTAACTTTTTTTTCACTCACTCTTTTGAAAGTCATCTAAACCACTATGATTCTATCCAATTCTTTATGAATGAATAACCTTTATTTTTAAAAAATTTAGGGTTTAGAATTAAAATTTAAGATACATAATTTAAAATTTATGATTTAGAATTTAAAATTTAGAATAAAAAATTTAAAATAAAAAATATAGACCGATGTCAGATGAAAAATATTAGCTTCCTATTTCAACTCATGATTATAATAAACTACTTAAAGTACCATGATTTTGTTTTAATTTTTATTTTGTATCATATAGTTGAATATCCTACATACTTTGTATCTTTTATCAGTTAGCACTCACCAATGAGTGGAAAATTTTTCATATAATAAAATATGAATATTAAATAATTAATATAATATAACAATTTAAAATTTAAATACTTACCATTGTTATAACTTTCCACCGGAGGAACATACTTAGCATTGCATCTCCTAATGCAATCCTCCGCCGCCTCCGGATTATTTCTATAGCGGCTCTTGCATGATTGAGCACAACGTTTCAGCTTATATTCCGGATGTTGAAGACCATCGTATTGAGCTGAAGACCATTTTGGAATACTGTCATGCGATTCAACAATGATAGCACAAATAACAAATCCAATAATAATGAAGGAACATGTTATTTGTTTATACGTCACACCACCATTTCTAGCCATATATTATATATATGTGTCTTCTTTTTGTTTTGGAAATGCAAATGTATGATATACCATGCATGAAGTTTTATAAAGGCTTAAAATTTCAGAATTGATATATTTGTTACTTAATTCATGTCCTTTTAAATCGCCTTAAGGGTGTCCCCTCGCTTTGTTAGGAGTCATAAATTAACAATATAATCAAAACCATAAATTAATTTTGGTTGCCCCTTAAAGTCATTGAGTTTCGAGAAAAAAAAAATGGTCTTTACATATTTTGAGATTATGTAACTTATAAATATATAGTTTAGATGGATGCAGTAATATATAGTGGCATGATACTATTTTTTAAAAAAAATTAAATTAATAATAGCAGAAGTAACAAGTCAAATATGAAATCAGAGAAGTAATCAATCAAACTAAATTAACGTGGAAGAGATTACAAAAGTAACAATAAAAAAAAGTTTTCATAGGAATGTACAAAAGAACATAGAAGGAAAATTCAAAAGTTACCGTGTCGCGACTTGAGGAGATGCGTCGACAGAAGAGACAACAAAAAAAGAGATTGTCGAAGTACATGGTGGCATTAGCGCTAGTAGTAAGGAGATGAATGACTGTAGCGGTGGTGGTGGCAGTGACGACAACGACGGCTGTAATTTAGGGTTTCGATTAGGTCTTACTCACTATCCATCTTACTCGAAGCTAGCCCTAGTTTGCATCTTTAGAATGGGATTTGAATGTTTGTTTGGGCCTTCAAATGTGTGGGTGTTTTAACTATACAATGTTAGAATTTTTATTTTTTGAAATTTTATAAATGGTCACAAATAGATGATGTTGGGGAGGTTTTGAAAAATCTCCACTATAAAACCTCCACCAATTAATAAGAATCTTGTAGTGTTTAAATCTTTAGGTCATAAAAATTCTAATACTATATTATGAAATTATTTCTTCTAAAAATTTAAACTAATAAAAATAGACACATGAATAATTATATTTCTAATCCTTAACATTTCACTTCATTTAAGTGATTAATTAATGGAGGTCACTCACATAAAGTTGTTCAAAATATCTTTTCTTAAAAATATTTTATTTCAACCAATTAAATTACCACACACATAATCAGTTAAATCATATTATTTTTGTCATAAACCAGATAAATTGATTCAATAAAAAAATTAGTGTTGAGTTTGAAAAAATAATATTAAAATGATGACCAAACATTATTAAAATATTAATTAAGTGTTTATAAAATATTTTCAATTGTTTGTTTGATGCTTTTGTTTAGTGTGCAGGAAGAAAAATTAATTTTTCATTGATCCAAGAAGCATGAAAAATAAGCCTACACTAATACTCCAAATATTGATCCAAAATGAGAAACAGGTGAACCAAGAAAAAAGAAAAGGAAACAAGCCACATGTTATGAGTAGAAAAGCAAATTAATTATGGCCCAAATAAACAAGCCAATCTTGATCACCAAACAAATGTTGCCTCATACCAAAGTGATTTAAATCAAGTGGCTGAATGTTAAAAAGAGAAAGAAATCTAAAGAGGCCCAAATCCTTCAAAGTCCATGATGAATTAAAGAAAGAAACCAAAGGCCACAAGCTCTATACGGTGATCACAAAAAGCATTTATTTTCTCCCATGCATTGGTTACTGGAACTCAAATTCCAATTCAATTAATTGCATTCCTTGGTAACCGAAACTCCCAATTCAATTCAATTTACTTTGCATTGAAAACTTTCACCAAAAGCTTCTCTCTTCTCTCTCCTCTCTCACTTGCTTTGGTCAAATCACATCATCTTCCAAGAAAGAAAGAAAGAAAATAGAATGCACAGAGAGTGGATTATGACCAAAGGCTACATGCTCCATACGAAAGCTATTCTCTCTTCTCTCTCCTCTCTCTTGCTTCGGTCAAATCACTCTTTCATAGAAGAAGAAAGAAAAAAATGGAAGACACAGAGGGAAGAAGATTTTTTTCACAGAAGAAAGATCTGTGAAGTGAGGCTAAAAGATTTCTTTGCCAAGAAAAGAACAGAAAAGTCTCGGTTCTTGAAGCAAATCTATCTTGAAGGCTCAGCAAAAATTTGTTTTCGTTTTTGTGCTACAAAGAAGATCTAAGTCTCAGAGTCTATAGCTGGAAGAAGCAAAAATGGAAAGCATGAAGCTGTCCTAAGTTAGATGCTCATCAACACTCAGAATCAAATTTTGGAGCCAAAATCAAGATCAATGGCCAAGATTGAAGAAGATGGATGAAAAAGGATGAGAGAGGTGCATGCAAATAGATTCGGTTTCTCTCTCTCTCCTCTGTTGAAGCCGCCGCTACTCTGATGTTGGAGAAAAAGACAGTGCTAGGGTTGAATGTGACTCAACCTTGGAAGCTTCACTCTTCTATATTAAGGGTGAACGGCCAAGGGTTGAAGGTAAGGAGTGAGAGCACACGTTTGGGTTCCCATAACTTTTTGAGCTGTTTATTCTTCTCCTTCATGGCTTTCATTGAATTTTTTTTTTTCAATTTAGTCTGTCTGTGTTTCATTGGTAAAAGGCAAAATGTGAGGTTTTGTAAGAAAAAGCCAATGAGTGAAAAAAGGCAGAGAGTTAAAGAAAAAGCCATAGTTATCTCAGAAATTCTTCGTATGTATTTCTGTTTTGTTGTCATGATCTTGAGGGGATTCCCTTGCAAGTTGGGTTAGCACTTTACAGTTGAAAGCTAGGGTGAGTCCTAGTCCCTTGCAAGTTGGGTGAGCACTTTGTTGTTGAAAGCTAGATTGAGATCTAGTCAAATTCAGATTGGGTGTAGAATCTGGATTTGTCCCAGATAGAAATGGGTAGTTCCTAGGAAGAAATTGGTGTTTGTAATATTGTGAAAACATAGTGAAAATTCATCATTGTTGTGATGGAGACTGGATGTAGGCTACATTGCACCTAGTAGCTAAACTAGGATATATCTGGCGTTACTTCTTCTTCCCTACTCCTTTCTCTGTTTCTGTTTATCAGGAGACAAAAACAAAAGTGTCTCTCAACTCATCACGAGCCAAAATAAAAGTATCTCTCAACTTGGCACGACACAAAAGTAGAAATATCTCCTGAAGTTTCTCTGAAGAATCAGAAATTAATATACAGTGAAAAAGGGGCTAAGATTCAACCCCCCATTCTCTTAGCCACTGATTACCATCAATTAAGTGAACCAAATTTTATACCAGTTTGAATTAGTATTTTTTTATATAAAATGACTACAATATCCTTATTATACAAAATGACTAAAATATCCCTATTATATATATATATATATATATATATATATATATATATATATATAAAAACCTTACCTCTAACCCTCTCTTTTCTGTGTCATCGCTCTCCTTCTCTCAGATTCTCTCCTTCTTCTTCTCTCTGCCACCCTCGTCCATTCTCACTGCCGTATGCCATCCTCCCCCTCTCACTGCTTACACATTTAACTCTCAAGGTTATCGCAGAACTGTCATCGCGTGCCTGACACCCAGCTCGAGGGGAACTGTCGTCGCCGGAGGCAAAATCATCCGTCACCCTCCTCCCTTCTCTGGCTCTCTGGCTCTGCGACTACAATTTTCTATACCTTTCTAACTATCTGTTATAGTGTAACTGCATCTCTTTTTCTCTGATTTTTGGCTCGCTGCTACTCTTCTCCTCCCCTTCGCCGCCAGTTCAAGTAAGACCTCCCATTTATCCTCTTCATCGTTCAATCTGTTGTACTTATGCTATATTATTTTTTTCTTTGTGTTTTTTTTTAAATATGCTTATGATGTATTATTGATGATTCTGTTGACTTTTGAGTAATTAATTTACTAAATTTTTATTTGAATTTAGTTTATTAATATTAAATTATTGTTGTTGAGATTGAATTATAAATTCAATTTTTTTAGTTTATCAATTTTATTCTCCCCTTGTTCGGTCCTAAATTTATTAATTTGATTATGAAATGCTCTTATACTATTGTTTAGTGCAACATCTTATAGGAGTTTGATATATGGTCTCATTTAATTTAATGGCTTACTATCACAATACACTTGCTTGTCATGTCAAAGAATGAGGAGAAAAAAAAAGGAGAAAGAAATGTGATTCAAAAACCATTTAAAAAGGACAAGAATAAGAAGATTCTAGTGTGAATGCAATTGAAATAAGTCTTGAATTGTTTTTTCATTTTAGTCAACTTTCTAACAAGTTAATTGATGAAATAGAAAGGAAAATAAGTATATAATATGCTTTGCTCAAACTTTAGTATTTCCAAATTGGTAAGAGTAGATCACTTTGTATGTATGACTTGTTTAGGAAAAATTTTAGATGAAGTATTGTGCTTTCTTATTTTTATATTTTATCTGGTAAAAATTGCTTGCAATCTTTTCATCATTTTGCACAAAATTTGTTTATAGGATGTCCATGACAAGTCAAGATCTGTGACCAAGGCTAGCTCCTGTCATGAAGTGTTAATATAATTCTAGTATTTTTTTTAGTTTCTTCTTATAAAATCTTATCTGAATTGGCAGCGAAAAAGAGGAGAAGAGCAGCAGCGAGCTCACTACAAAAAATTCTAGTAAAAACGGCAGTTTTTTTGGGTATTTACGGCAATTTCGTAAAACGACGTAATTCTGGGCGCCATTCTAGTTATTACGCGGTTTTTGAATAGGTTAAAACGGCGGTTCAAATCGCCGTTATTTCCAGGGTTAAAATGGTAGTTTTTGGATAGGTTAAAACGGCGGTTTGAACTGCCATTATTACCCTGATAGAGTGGCGTTTTGGTTGGTTAAAATGATGGTTCAAACCGCCGTTATTTTCAGGGTTAAAATGGCGGTTTTTGAATAGGTTAAAACAGCGGTTTGAACCGCCATTATTACCCTGACAAAGTGGCGTTTTGATTGGTTAAAACGGCATTTTTGAACCGCCATTTTTACCGTAACAGTAGCATTTTGGTTGATTAAAATGACATTTTTGAACGCCGTTTTACCCTGACAGTGACATTTTTTATCGTTTGAAAAAATAATTTTTACCGTCATTTTTATCGCGTTAAATAAATAATTTTATGATTAAAATTTCACAATAGCAAAAAATCATAATCCATAAATAAAATATTATATAACTCATAAACAAAATATTAATATAATATATAATTTTTTATTATTGAAAATCAGAAGTAATAACTCCTATACAAAACATTATCTTACTAAACTTAGCAAAATACAAGTATTGCAATAAACACTAATCAGTCAAATCTACCATCCAATTCTCTAAACTATGTTAATATCTAATAATGTATTTAAACCATCTAATAAGTGCTGTTTTTACTATGGTACTAAGAATCCTTCCCTTCAAAGCTTCAACTCAACAAACACATTTTAGTGCTGATTAAATTGCATAAAGTAACATACGTGTCGTTTCGGATGAGATTTGCTTCCTCTTGTGCAAACCTATAATCATGAAAATAGATTGCAAGAATTCAGATTATTTAATCCTAAAATCAAATGCAGCAATAACAATCATACATAATGAAGCTGCTCAAATCTCTTATTCCAATGCATAGAGATATAGGCAACAAAAACAGTTAGCATATATCAAACATCGTGTATAACACCGGTAGATTCGTCACTTCGATTAACTAACCTGTGGTCTTGCTGCTCTTTGTAGGAGCTCTGTAGAAGTACAATTGCTCGAATTGGTAAAGAAGTTGCAAGTAGAGCTTTTATGGGAAAAAAATAACAGGAAAAAAATATGGGAAGATCAAGTCAAAAAGCACAATTGTTGCTTCTATGCACAAGCAAAATATACGGGAAGATAAAAAGCTATGTCACATCACAAAAAAAAAAGAACAAGATAAAAATTAACCCTTATGAAACAATATAATAAGAAAAAAATCCTCCATGGTCACATTACCTTCTCAAATGCAGCAATCAAATTATCTTTGGCAGTTGAAAATCGACTCTCCACAACCAAACTCCTAAAATAATGATAAGCAGCTGCCAGCTCATCCTCAGAATATGAAGCCAATAAGGCAAGCTAAAAAGAAGAGGAAGAAGAAGAAATACTTATCAAAATGGCATACAATACCTATAAGGCACACTTCGCATATGAGATGTTAATCTACCAAAAATAAATCAGAGGCACAAACAGTTGAAGAATGCCACAAAGTACCTGATGATGGGGATTTCCACTAGAAGGCCATAGAGAATTAGCTTGTAAATAGTAACTAGAAGCTGCTGCAAACTCTTGCTTCACTGAGTCACCTTCGCCATACAATCCTTTGTAAACAAGCAAGATCACCCAAGTAATTCCAGTG
This sequence comes from Arachis ipaensis, assembly GCF_059453495.1. NCBI lineage: Eukaryota > Viridiplantae > Streptophyta > Magnoliopsida > Fabales > Fabaceae > Arachis > Arachis ipaensis. The sequence continues at coordinate 114,081,103 of NC_142437.1, forward strand.
CCTTATGGATTCTCCTTAATTGTTTTATCATGGACACCACAGCTGTGACATCAATATTCTTAAAGGCAAATCTAGAATTTGCTGGTGCAGAGAATGAAAAAGGACTAAGTGCATTTGAAGTGCTTTCTCAGCTAATTAGTATTTTCCTCCTTCAAAGATACCAAGTATACGCACAACATAACAACTACATATAAATACTGAAATACATACTTCATAACTACTTGCTGGTTCATATGGATCGTCAATACCAGTGAACAAACCTGCAGAAAACCAAATAATAATGAATAATAGTGATTGCTTCTTATGCTATGATAATGCAGAGATAAAGCTTTTGGAATTCAAGCCATCTATAATTGCCGCATCAACACTTCTTTGTGCTTCTCATGAGTTCTTACAAGAAGGATAGCTGTGCAAGATTCCTCAATGCATCTGGAATGCTGCCACTGAAGCTACAACCAGCCAAGATGCTGACACAAATTAAGGAAAGAAAGTATTAGTATGCATTTTTTTGTGAATATAAGGAAAATGGATATTGTTTCTTAAGGAATCTTACAGTATATTCAGATTGCTTAAGTCTCCTATCTCTGGAGATAGAGGACCTTTTAAACCTTTGTTGAATGACAAGTCCATACAGTTCAATAATATAGAACCGCCATTATGTTGCTGCCATTTTGTGCCCTTTTTTTTGTAGTGGTATTCAATAATTACAGCAAAAATAAAGAGAAAAATAACATCTATTAGCTGATCCAAAATTAAAAGATACAACTTCAAGAAAGTTAAAAAAGAAATACATCTAATGCTAGCTTTAACATGAAATCAATCAAGTGAAATATACATGAAAGTATTTTTTTATATACCTATAACACAAGGGATGAAAAAACCACACTAAGTGAGCACTAGCAAGAAAGCCATGGAACCATGGAAGTAACGTGATAGTCATGTTTTTGGTAAACTAAAACTAGCTACCACAACTTGATTTAGAATTTTAAAATACACTTTCTTTTTTCTTTCTCCCTCTTATATTTGACTCTGTTTTCTCCTTCATTCAATTATTCATTTTTTTCATCTTCTCTTCTCTTCCATATTCAAACACCAACACCATGCCTCCTCAAAATGATTCCTAACAGCACTCTCAAAATATTAAAAAGATAAACAAAAGTTCAAAATTTTTTTAATTGCAAAATTTAAAAAACAATTAGAAAATAAATTAAGACTCTCAATATTTTTTTTTAATTTACCGGCCGTGAATCCTGCACATGGTTCTACTCTTGGATGGTTCATTGTCACCGCTACTAACAAAGTGTGCAATAGTGATAAACAACCCTTACAAAGTTTATTACCAGCCAGCACATAATTAAATGTCCATAGTGATCAAATTCCTACATGATTTGAAAATTGTAAAATATTTATATATGCACCATTTATCTTGTGCAACTTATATTACTTGTTGAAACTGAATAACCCCTTCTTCATTACTTCCACCTAACCTTGAAATTTTAACAATTTCTTGTACAATCAAAATCAAACTCATCTTTCTTGTACTTTATTTAACAATTTTATTTTAACAATTATTTTTACTTGCAGTTTTCAGCTTCCTCCGATCCTATAAAATTGTCTAAACATGGACCAACAATGCAAATTGAAACCACCATCAGTGAGCTAGGAAAGTACCATATATAGTTTTAAACTCTTAATTGTGGAAACATGGTGAATAACTCAATTATCTAAAAGTGACTTCTTTTTAAATGGGTCCCTTTTAATGAGCAGACAAGAGCACAAGGGGCAACACAAAAGAGAAGCATTTGTTTCTTTCCAATCCAATCCAGTAAACTGCACATGTATAACAACATAAATTCGGCCTTATTACTAGCAACTTTATTCAGCTTTTCCTATTAACAGAAACTTAGATAAATTTGGTATTAGTTTACTTACTAAAATTATAGGATAAATTGCATCACAATAAATAAATATTTGCAAAATTCTTTATAGATCGTCTATATACTAATAAAAAGAATCTCACAACAATAAATATCAAAAAATTTAAACTAATTATTTCAAGGTCGCAAACAATATTTAAGTTCAGCATATTAATACTCACTAGATGAACGAAAAGATGATGTCTATCTTCAAGTGGTTCTTATTTAGGTAGCTTCCATCTTTTAAATAGTTCCAAATCAATTTATCTTCATCATCTGCACAGAAAACAATCTCATTGTTAACAACTTCATTGTTCTCTAAAGTAAATAACTTAACAAAGAACAAAAACAAGTTTCAAGCTAATAAAAGAATTTGTTAATTTGTCTGCAAAAGAGATATGTCACATACAACAATGATTGAATAAATGCATAGACAAAAAAAATAAGCATTCAAGCAATTCATCAAACACGTGCTATGCAAATCAGTAAAGCACCAACCGAAAGCATATTTACAAATCAAAACCGCGAAGAGAATGCAAATTTGTATACAAGCATGTAAGAAAAAATCGAAGAAATTACATGAAGACCTTACCCCCAATTTCTGCTAACAAGGAAGAAAATCAAAACCTAAAATTACAGAAATAGAAGTAGTAACAATTTGCAAAACAAAATATGAGTAATTAAAAAAAGAGAATGTGGATTTGTATATAAAGCTAATTCAACAAAGATGGAGATGGAGAAGCTTCACATAGGACAACACGGTGGAGCAGAAAAAATCACACAGCAGATCCATCAATTGAAGTAAAACGTTGATGGAGGAGATCGCAGCTGGAAGAAAAGCGTTGATGGAGGAGCTTGCCGCCAGAGGAGAGCCTCGTGGATGAGATTGCAGATCTCATGTTGCGATGGAGGAACTTCTTGGTTTCTCACATTGGGATGGAGGCTCGATCAAATAGACAACGTTTATTAATGAAATAGAAGAGTTTTTACTTTTTATATCAGTGAAGCAAGAGCAGGAGCAGGTAATGGCGTTTAAAACCGTCAAAAGCACCAAAAAACCGTTGCTTCCTACCAGTGAAATTACGGCAGCTGCATAAACTGCCTCAATTTATGAATATATCGGCGGTTTTGTAGAACTTCCATTATGTTGCTGCCATTTTATGCCTCTTTTTTGTAGTGGCTAGAGACTAGAGAGGAAGAGATGCAGTCACATTGTCGCAGATAGTTAGAAAAGTAAAGAAAGTTGTAGTTGCAAAATCAGAGAACTAGAGAGGAAAGAAAGGTGGCGGACGACTCTGCCTTCGACGACGACGATTCTCCTCGAGTTGGGTGTCAGGTGTGCGACGACAGTTTTACGATTACCTTGAGAGTTAGGCGTGTAGGCAATGAAAGGGGGTGGCATACAGCGATGAGAGTGTAAAAAGGTGATAGAAAGAAGGAGAGAGAGAAAATCTAAAAATAGGAAAGCAACGACACAGAAAAAAGAGGGTTAAAAATTATTTATTCATTCAAATAAATCTTAAGTATTAGAATGTCTTTATAAATTGCCTCTCGGTCTCTAATCAACTTGGTGAAAGAAGCCCCATCATTTCGGAAGCTACGAAATTCGGATGGTCACAAAAATTTTGAACAAATATTATGCATTAAAAAAATCAACTTCGTGAATCGCTTTCGAATTTGATCAATGTGCGATATTTTTTCATTTGTGATTATTCATCTAAATAAATTTTAAATTGGATGAACATGTAAAAGAAATTTCGTCACTTCACAATTTTTTATTACGTTTGATTGTAGTCTAATGGCTACTATTGCCTTATATCACAATTTAACTATTAAACCTAAAGGATAACTGAAATAATAAGAAAGTAATTTAAACATCCGGTATTGCAATGTGAATCATTTTCTGGTCTGATCGATGAGGTGCTCAAATCTTCTTTTATGTATGAAATTAAAGATTTATTTAAATTCTAATTCTTACATGCCTGCAGAAAAAAAAATTGTTAGGTTTTTTTAGCATAACTATTTGAAAAAAATTCTCTCTCACATAACAATAGTGTTAGTATATATAGACTTAGAGTACTATACTTCAAGCTCAAAGTATATATATAACACGGAAACCAAAATGGAACACAAAGTAAAATTAAAAATAAATTAAACTATTGAAATATTTTGGATTAGTTGCACTTTTCCTCTTGAACATTATTATTGGGTCACATGCAACTTTAGCCCTTAAACTTTAAAAATGCGCAAATTAACATTTAAATTTTTAAAGATTAAGGGCTAAAGATCACATAATCTACGATTCTGGGAGTAAATCTCAATTAACCTAAATATTTATTTCATATGTCAGTTGAAAAATATTAACTTTCTATTTGAACTCATAAATATTAGGGCAATTTACCCAAATAAATAAAGTAGATGAAATCTTTACTCAAATACACAAAACAAAAACATGTTATGTGCATGTGCAATTTTTCATTTCTATGTAATCCATGGAAAGCAACCACGGTTTCTAGTTTCTACATAAACCGTGGCTATCTAGAACGGATTATGATTGTTTTGTGTTGTGTGTAAACCGTGGCAAGTAGCCACGGATTACGAAGGAAAGAAGGAAGCCATAAACCGTGGCAGGCTCCCACAGTTTATGAAGATGGCTAGATGGTGATAAAACGTTGTGGGAGGAAGAGGGAGAGGGACTGATATACTGATCAGTAGTCAGTACTATCCATTAGAAGAGTTTCAGAATTTGAGTGGAAAAAAGAAAAAAAAAAAGACAGAATCTCAATCATATGACAAGTGAGTGGGCTCTTATTAAATTTTGTTTGCTTAATATAGTGTGAAAGAATATAATTCTGATTGAAGTTTATTTGCATTAGCAGTTAGCACTGTTAGCATGCTATATGCATGAGTTGAACTACACTTTCTTTACATACATAGAATAGAATAGAAGCCTTGAGGAATGGAATTTTTTTTTATAAAGTTTAAATACCAATGGCGTATTTATTGTCAATGGGGACATGATTTGATTTTGGATTGGGATGAGTATTCTGCTTAATATAAACTCGTATATAAAATAAAAATAGTAACTAAATAATGAATGTTTAAAGGATTCTTGATTTAAAATTTTATTACTTGAATATGAAATATATTGTTTATCAATTTCATATTTACAGAGGTTTAAATTCATATATTTTTTTCACTAGTGATTTTTCAAAAGCATTTTAATTCGTAAAATATTAAGATAAAAGAGACTTTTGAAGACTAAGAAATCCTTTAAATGTGATCCTTTATTTAGTTTTTTATTATAATAATTTAAAAAAATTGAAATAAACACATTTAAATAGATTTAGCATCTTTTTAAAATTAAATACATATTCAAAATACAAACTAAATAAAACTGAAATTTAAAATTTAAAATTTCTGTTTTAGTTCTAACATTTTTAATTATTAAAAGATTATCATTTAAATATACATCCAAAAATTATATTCAGTAAAATTAAAGATTTTAATTTTAAAATCTAAAAAATAAATCTTAAGGATTTTAATTATTAACCCACACATCTAAAATCCTACAAGAGATCATATTTTGAACTAATATGTTAAATATATTTTTATTGAATAAGATCTAAAAAATTTAGCTTAATTATTCATTTTAATTCTAAAAAATTTAGCTTAATTATTCATTTTAATTATTTTAAAATCATTAATAAAAAAATAAGAAATATTAGATACATTTTTATCGAATAAAATATAAAAAAAATTAATCTTTTTTTTTTCTTTTTTTCCACTCAAATTCTAAAATTCTTCTAATGGATAGTACTGACTACTGATCAGTCCCTCTCCTTGTCCCTCCACAACGTTTTATCACCATCTAGCCATCTTCATAAACCGTGGGAGCCTGCCACAGTCTATGTGGCTTCCTTCTTCCCTTCGTAGTCCGTGGCTACTTGCCACGGTTTACACACAACACAAAACAATCATAATCCGTCCAGCCACGGTTTATATAGAAAATAAAAACCGTGGTTGCTTCCCACGGATTACATAGAAATAGAAAATTGCACATGCACGTAACATGTTTCTGTTTTGTGCATTTGAGTAAAGATTTCATCTACTTTATTTATTTGGATAAATTGTCCTAAATATTATGATAAACGACTTAAATAAAGTACCATGATTTTGTTTTAATTTTTATTTTGTATCATATAGTTGAATATCCTATATAATTTGTATCTTTGATCAGTTAACACTCACCAATGAGCGGAAAATTTTTCATATAATCAAATATGAATATTAGATAATTAATATAATATAATAATTTAAAATTTAAATACTTACCATTGTTATAACTTTCCACCGGAGGACCATACTTAGCATTGCATCTCTTAATGCAATCCTTCTTCTTTTTCGGATTATTTCTATAGCGGCTCTTGCATCTTTGAAGACAAAGTCTCAGCACATATTCCTTATTTTCAAGACCATAGCAGTATTTTGGAATACTGTCATACGATTCAACAATGATAGCACAAATAACAAATCCAACAATAATAATGAAAAAACGTGTTATTTGTTTATAGGTCACACCACCATTTCTAGCCATGTGTCTTCTTTTTGTTTTGGAAATGCAAATGTATGATATACCATGCATGAAGTTTTATAAAGGCTTAAAATTTCAGAATTGATATATTTGTTACTTAATTCATGTCCTTTTAAATCACCTTAAGGGTATCCCCTCGTATAATCAAAACCGTAAATTAATTTTGGTTGCCCCTTAAAGTCATTGAGTTTCGAAAAAAAAATGGTCTTTACATGTTTTGAGATTACGTAACTTATAATAATATATAGTTTAGGTGCATGCAGTAATATATAGTACCATGATACTATTTTTTTTAAAAAATTAAATTAATAATCGTAAAAGTAACAAGTCAAATTTAAAATAAGAGAAGTAATCAATCAAACTTAATTAATGTGAAAGAGATCACAAAAGTAACAATAAAAAAAGTTTTTATAGAAATGCACATAAAAATGTAGAAGGAGAACTCAAAAGTTACCGTATCGCGATCTGAGGAGATGCATCAACAGAAGAGACAACGAGAAAAGAGATTGTCGAAGTACGTAGTGGCATTGGCGCCAATAGCAAGGAGATGAATGACTGTAGCGGTGGCGGTGGCAGTGGCGGCAGCATTGGCACGACGACGGGTATAATTTAGGATTTCAATTAGGTCTTGCTCACTTTCCATCTCACTCGAAGCTAGCCCTAGTTTGCATCTTTAGTATGGGCTTTAAGTGTTTGTTTAGGCTTTTAAATATGTGGGTGTTTTAACTATATAAATGCTGGAATTTTTATTTTTGGGAGTTTTATAAATGGTCACAAATAGATGATGTTGGGGACGTTTTGAAAAATCTCCACCAATTAATAAGAATCTTGTAGAGTCTAAATCTTTAGGTCATAAAAAATTCTAATACTATATTATGAAACTATTTCTTCTAAAAATTTAAACTGATAAAAATAGACACATGAATAATTATATTTCTAACCCTTAACATTTTACTTCATTTAAGTGATTAATTAATGGAGGTCACTCACATAAAGTTGTTCAAAATAACTTTTTCTTAAAATATTTTATTTCAACTAATCAAATTGCCACACACATAATCAGTTAAATCATTATTTTTGTCATAAACCGGATAAATTGATTCAATAAAAATTAGGTGAACCAAATTTCATACCGATTTGAATTAGTATTTTTTTTTTATATATAAAATGACTACCACTACAAGATAGGCGCGTTTTAGCGGCGGTTTTTTCATGATTCGCGGCGGTTTTAAACCGTCGCAAAATCAAAGACCGGCGGTTTCTTGGACCGCCCTGGTTATGGGCGCGGGCATTAGGTTTGGCGGCGGTTTCCGCCGCTAAATCGGTATTTTGCGGCAATCAATTAAAAAACCGCCGCAAAATTCGAGTACCATGATGGCACTATTTCCAGTATGTTTACCGGCAGTTTTAAAACCGCAGCTATTTACTTCAATAGTCTCAAATTTGCGCCTATTTTGCGGCGGTTATAAAACGGCCGCTAATGTCAAATCAAATTGAAAAAAAAAATTGGATTTTTCTTTTAAAAAATGCTAATTTTTTTTTGTTTACTTTTATAGATATAATTTTTTGTCCTTTTTGGATTTTTTTAATACTATAAATCTTAATATTTTAAAGCCATTGAATCTAAGCTTGTGGCAAAAACAATAAAATTAACTGGAAAATAAAATAATATATTTATAAAAATATCAACATAGCAAATCTCTTGCTAAAAATTGCATAGTCAAATTTAAAAATATGTTTGCTTCAAACCAAAATAAGTCCAATCTTAGGATTCTATTTTTCACTCTATCCTTTCACGGAATTCATCCCTGCAGCGATGTTTGCTGGCAGCTCCTCACCTTGCTGTTGAAATAGATATCTCAGAACACTCTTTTTCTTCTCTGCTGCTGCTTTGAACCTAATAGATTACAAGCGTTACAATCTTAAGACTGTAAGTAGAAAAATGAAAGGAAGTAAACTTAGACACACAAAATTATGAAATATAACAACAATGAAGCATTTTATGAAACATCGGTTGAGCAAAAGCATTCTTTTAAATCAACATAAGATTAATATAAAAACAACTTGCAACCATTTCACAACAGATTTCAACACAAATTATTTACCAATAAGTAGTAATAGAAGTATGGCTTGAATATTAAATGTTGCGCGATGCAGATTTCCTTTTCCTTTACTTCCAACAGCAACACCCAATGCAATGTCATCAGTAGCTGCTCCATCCAATGTCATCACTATTCAACGAATGGATGCTATCAACCAGCACGACTAACATTGCTATAATCCGCAGCCTGTCAAAGGAACACAATCAAATTGCATAATAATAATAATAATAATAATAGAAAAATGAAGGAACCTGCATTCTCTTTAATAATAAAAAAAATTAACTAAAAATTTATTAGTTGATAATCAGGCATATAAAGATAGGACTATCAGGACTTAGTTTATCTGATAAAAAAACAAGCAGACAACTATCTCAATCCAAATTTTGATAATGACTTCAGCAATGTATATGCTTGTAAAATTATGCTTACTTTACTATATATGTGTTTCATAAAATTTAAGCGAAAAATTTTATAACTATAGTCTATAGTTATCCCCATCTTGTAATCATAAGACCTCAACATCATAGCATTATAATAGCATGAACATAGCTTAATACCGTCATTGGAACTTAAGGGTTTGAAATAGAAACATCAATCAGGCCGAGAGATTTATATCATTTTCCAAGCATTTCTAACACATGCCATGACCAAATTATGAAAGAAAGTTTCCTAAAAATATGCATATATACCTACACAACACGGGAGATCAAGTGAATATCCGCAAATCCAGAGTTAACATCTTAGAACTTAGAATATCAAAATAACTTCTTCAGAGATACTCCAAATCTAATCTTACGTTCCTATAAACATAGGTTTCCCAACATATAGAAAATTTATGAGAAAAAAAATCAGGAAGTAGTGCTCATCTCATGTGTAATTTCCACTCACTCCCTTAAAGTATATATTATAATTCACAGCCAAGACTAATGAGTTCTTTCTAAAGGTTGGGATGGCAAAAGGAGTAATATAAATTCTAAATTGTGTTTGATAAGTGTCTTAGGACAAAATATTCAGAAACATTGAGACAATAGAGACAGAGACAGGACGGAAAAAGAAAGGTCCCTGTCCCCTTTTTTTTTCAAGATGCCATTCTTTTTTTCCATGGCCTTTGTTGTTTGGCAGATGCATTTCATGCTCATCTAACAAAAATTTGCATCTCATAAGAAGCATCTCAAGAACATACAAAAAATTTCATCTACTATAGTTGTACTTTGACTTTAAAAGACCACACATCAATAAAATATGTTAGTTAATATGGAAATAAGCTTATAGTGAACTAATTCTGCCCAAGCATTCTCCCTGCTGGTTCTTATAAGCTCCTTCATAACCTAAATGCATACTTTGATATGAAAAACCTTTTTTTTTAGGAAAGGAAAAAAGTGAGCAACTAAATTAACCAGGCACACCATACTTAAAGATACAACATATATTAATAATTGATAATGGAGTGGTGATGAACACCTACTCAAATACCAAATATAAAAGACGAGCAGGATTCTAAATGCCATTGAATAATCAATGCTTTAAGTGATCAAACTACAGAGCTTAGACAAGAATATAGCACAATACATAAATGTCACTGTCAAGTGTAATGTTGTGCCTTAATGCTTAAAACCAAAGTTTTACATTTGTCCTTACCTTTTAATAATGGAAAAATTATCCATGAAACTAACTAGAGAATAGTATCAAGGAAAAAATGAGGCTCTTGATATTTTCATGTCCTTCCATCACAAAATAATTCTATGCACACAAAAATGCTAAATAATCATACTAGTTAACTAGTTCAATAAATATTAGGAGCTAAATTGACTTAAAAACTTACACTAAGAAATATCTTAAATCAAGGGCTCTCTGCTTCCATGATATTTTCATCCTACAAAAATGAGCAAAACCAATTTTAAAGTGCATAAAAAGAAAATTTAGAACAAATCAAACCAAAAAGAAAATGTATATAAAGAACCTTTTTACTTTTTAAATTTTTTCATACACAAGGTTAAGACAGCACAAGCACCTAGTGTATCTAATAACAGGTTAAAGGAGAAGAAATTAAATTGTCCTTTTGATAACAAAATTAAGTCTTTTTCTATTAATAACAAACTAAGTAGGAGAAATTATTGGTTATAAGATAAAAAAAGACAAAATAAAAATTGAATTATGATAAAGTCTAAATTAGTAGCACGGAATTGACTTTAGTATAAAATTGAATGCACAATAATATTATTCCTATAATATTTATACAAATCGTAATTTGTATATAAATCTTATTCATTTATAATCTTATTCTTTTAATCTTTATTAGCATAAGGTATACTAAAAGGAGAAAGCCAATGACAAAGGTAATGGAAAATCAATAAATAAACAAATTTTCAAAATAAAATTGTTTAGTCAACCGAAGATTGTTTGTTCTTTTCCCTTATACATTTTGATCAATCAACTAATGAAGTGAAACCGCAAGCATAAGCCATGTGAAGCATGCTTAGTTACTCAATCAGATGCATCACACATGCTTTATATATACTCTCCCATGCTTTATATATACTCACTTATAGACTAAGATAATTGAAAATGTATCAATCTTTAATCCAATTTGTATCACTCAATAAAAACAGAACACAACTTGTACTTATTATGTCCTCAGCAAAATAGCAAAAGGACAACATGGACATCAAAAGTTTTGGTCCTCACTGAAAACATCCTAGAAAAGCATCTCATGCCATCATCATTCCAATGATCAAGAGAAAACTATATATAAAATACACCAATCTAGATATTTATAATTCACTCCACATTCATTACTCAAATATGATAAATGGATAAATACAAATATTTAGCTTGTCTCACCTTACTGTCCATAGTGTAAAAGAATAACTGCACTCCCATTACAAGAACTCAAGAACTATGAATGCATTTTTCTTGCACAAATATGATAAATGGATAACCTGCGAATTGATGCATATATGTAAATACTCAGAAGCTATGATAAAGTTTGAGACAGTGTTTATAAGAATTCAATTCAATCAATGTGCCAATTAGAAATATATTACTCAGCAGCTTGCGAAAGTGTTTCCACATGTCCTGTAATATGTAAAATGGTAGACTAAGGGCCATCAACGTAGCCTAATAACAATCCCTAATAACCGACTGAACAGTTATAAAGTCAAGAGAGATACTAACAAAAAGTGCCAGAAGTTGTATCTTGGGACTTTTAAAACATATTTAAAACACTTGGCATATTGTCGAACACTTGGCATGCAAAAGCATAAACAACACAAAATAGTATTAACAAGCATTCTTTGTAACACCAATTCAAAATTCAGCACTAATGACATGAAAAATCAGCAGCATTTCGCAGTGGCTCAACAGAGTATCAGTCAATTAATTAAATTGAAATTCAAACTCAAGAAGCTATTAGCAACATGTTTAACTATGTATAAACTAACACTAATTCTAATAAATCCTAATTCTAATCTAAACTCAATTAACAGCAGCAAATAATCCTAACCAAATCAAATTAACACTAAAATCAACATATAACTAATACTAAATTAACTAAAACAGAGAAAAAAAAAAGATGATTTGAGAACCTGAGTCAAAGAACAGAACAAGAACAAAGGAGAGAGGGATGCAGTGGCAGTGACCAGTCGCTGCTGCGTTTGAACTCGCTGGAACTATAGTGGCTCTGTTCTAATTCTGCGACTGGGAATGAGGGAGGCAAGGGCCAGCTGAGAGCCACAGTGCGAGGTTGTAAGGAGGGGAAGAAGATGGTTGCGGCGGCATTGGATGGTAGCCCCCGGCGGCGAGACAGAGAAGGCAGGAGACAGGGGAAGAGAAAGAGAGAAAGGGTTTTCGCCGTGGTTGTTCGGCGAAGGTGGAAGAAAAAGAAAAAGAAAGAAGAGAAGAAGAAGAAGATGATGACGGTGGTGGTTCTGACAGAGACGCTGGGGGAGATGATCGATGTTGGCTCTGCGTTAGTGGTCCAAGAGAACCTAGGGTTGGAGTGAGTGAGTGACGGCCACGGGGGCACTTAGGGCCGCTGGCTCTCTTTATGATTTGATTGCGGGAGTTGGTGTTGGTTCCTTTTGTAGCAGAAGCCCAGACCGCTACCATAACCGCCTTTATTTTGTTAATTTGCGGCCATATAATAAACAGCCGCCAATTTATTGCCGCTATCCTCCATTTTTGCTGTAGTGTACAATATTTTTATTATACAAAATGACTAAAATATCCCTATTACATACATACATACATACATATATATATATATATATTTGTTCTCAAAAAAACCTACTTCTAATCCTCTCATCTCTGTGTTATCGTTCTCCTTCTTCTTCTCTCTGCCACCCTCGTCCATTTTCACCGCCGTACGCCACCCTCCCCCTTTCACTGCTTACACATTTAACTCTTAAGGTTACTGCATAACTCTCATCGCGCGCCTGACACCCAGCCCGAGGGAACCGTCGTCGCCAGAGGCAAAATCGTCTGCCACTCTCCTCCCCTCTCTGGCTCTCTGACTCTGCGACTACAATTTTTTCTACCTTTCTAACTATCTATTATAGTGTAATTGCGTCTCTTCCTCTCTGGTCTTTGGTTCGCTACTACTCTTCTCCTCCCCTTCGCCGCTAGTTCAAGTAAGACCTTCCATTTATCCTCTTCAATGTTCAATCTGTTGTACTTATACTATATTATTTTCTTCTTTGTTTTTTTTTTAAATATGCTTATTGATGAGCGGATATTTTATATGCATTTTGACATCATTTTTATATAGTTTTTAGCATATTTTATTTAAGTTTTATTATATTTTCATAGATTTTAGTGTAAAATTCATATTTTTGAATTCTACTTTGAGTTTGTGTATTTTTATACAATTTCAGGTAATTTCTAGCTGAAATTGAGGAGCTGGAGCAAAAGTCTGATTCAGAGACAGAGAAAGCACTGCAGATGCTGTCAGAATCTAACCTCCATGCACTCGAAAGAGCTTTTCTGGAGCTACACAAGTCCAAATGAAGCGTTCTCAATGGCTATGGAAAATTAACATCCAGAGCTTTCCAAAAATATATAATAGTCATACTTTGCTTCGAAAATGAAGACCCAAAACTTGCGTTCAACGCCAGCCATCTACCCCAGACCTGGCGTCCAACGCCCACAGAGAGGTAGACAGCGTCCAATGCCCAAAAGGGGGCCCCTAGACAGCGTTCAATGCCCCTAGGGAGTTTTAGAACGTGAGAGACACTCAAGCTCAGTCCAAACACTCACCAAGTGGGCCCCAGAAGTGGATTTTCGCACTACAAGCTTAAGCCTATCATATTTCTGTAATTCCTAGTCATTAGTTTAGTATTTAAAGGAGAAGATCACCCTTGTTTAGGATCTTCTTCCCCACTTTTACATTTGAACCTGTCATTGTATTTACAGTATGAGTTTCTAAACATCCTAAGGTTAAGGTTAGAATCTCTACTGAGTTTTATGAATTAATAAAAGTACTATTGTTCTATCTCAATTCGTGTTTGATCCTCTCCTAAGATGCATCTTTATTCTTCAACCTTATGAATAAGTTGAACCGGCACAAGGTTATCTCTATTCTACATGAGTTTAGTGAGCGTCTTTCATCAAATATCAATGAACCACTAGCTTGAGGATACGTCTCTTAGATTGCTAATCCACGACTTCGTTGGAGACTTCTCGAGACATTAGTTCAGTCGAGGTGTGGGGAGATTAGTGTCTTTGTGGTAAAGGCTAGAACCAAGGTGCAACACTCTCTGATCCGGAAGATTCGACCTTGTCTGTGGCATTTTGAGTAGGATCACCAATGGAATGAACTGCAGGAGCTTCACCCTCATTCAAACTGGATGCGCACTAATCCTGGTGTTCAGCCTAGAGGAAGATTGGCGGCACTATTGTCGGGGATTGTTCGAGTTGTCGGGGATTGTTCGAGTTTGAACAATCTAACGGATTATCTTGTTGCTTAGATTAGGTATTGTTTTGAATTTTGTTGAGACTTTTATTTTTCTTTTTTTTTCGAAAAAATCAAAAACATTTTCAAAAATCTTTCTTTTCTTTGTTAATCTTTGTTCTTGTTTAAGTTTTTGTTGTTATTCTTGTTGAGTTTTCGAATTTCTTGCTTTTTTTTTTTCAAAAATTTTCAAAAATAGTGCCTTTTGTTTAAGTCTAGTGTCAAATTTTAAGTTTGGTGTCCTTTGTGTGTTCACTTTTTGCTTTGAATTTTTGAAAAGTGTTCTTAGTGTTCATCTTGATCTTCAAGTTGTTCTTATTTATTTTCCTTGTTTTGATCTTAAAATTTTTAGTTTAGTGTCTTTTAGGTGTTTTTCTCTTTTAATTTTCAAAAACTGTGTTTTAGATTTAAAAATTTTAAGCTTGGTATTTTTTAGTTATTTTTCTCTTTCCTCGTTAAATTCAAAAATCAAAAATAAAAAAATATCTTTTCTTATCTCTCCTTAATTTTCAAAAATATTGCATATTTGATTTCAAAAATTTTAAATTAGGTGTTTTCTTGTTAGTCAAGTTAAGAATTAAATTTAAAATTATATCTTTTTAAAATCTTTTCAAATCTTTTCTTTTAATTTGATTCTTCCTTATCTTAACCTCCTTTTAAAATTTAAATTTTAATAAATTAAAAACTATCTTTTTTATTTTGATTTCAAATCTTTTTAAATCTTATGTTCTTAAATTTTTTTTTCAAATCTTTATCTTATTTTGTTTCAAATTCAATTTCAAAAACAAATCTTTTTCAAAAATCAAATTTCAATTCTTATCTCTTTTAAATCTTTTTCAAATCTTTTTAAATTCCTATCTTATCTTTTCTAATTTTAATTTTTAAAATTATATCTTTTTTTATCTTTTCTAATTTTAAATTCAAATCTTTCCTAATCATCTATCTTATCTTGTTTTCAAATCTTTCTTAATTAGTTTGTTGTTTTCTCTCTCTTCTTTTTCAAAACCTCCTAACTAATTTTTCTCTCTTCAATTTTTGAAAATCTCTCTTCTCTTTCTCTCTCTCTTCTTTTTCGAATTATATCATCTAACTTTCAAATCTTTTTAATTAATTAACTTTTATTTTCAAATTTAATTAATAAATAAATAAAAATAATTTAATTCTATTTTTTCTTTACTTCTTTCTTCTACCTTTCTTTTACCATGAACCCAAATGGGAATGAACAGTTCAGAAGAATTTTGGGGTCCTACATGTCCCCCAACCCTGACTTCTATGGGAGAAGTATTAGTATACCTCCCATTGGAGTAAGTAACTTTGAGCTCAATCCTCAACTCATTATTCTGGTGTAGCAAAACTGCTAGTACTCTGGACTTCCACAGGAAGAACCTGTTGAATTTCTGGTAAACTTTCTACAAATTGCTGACACAGTACACACTAAAGGAGTAGATCAGGATGTTTACAGAGTACTACTCTTTCCCTTTGCTATAAGAGACCAAGCAAAGAGGTGGTTGGATAACCAGTCCAAATCTAGCTTGAGAACATGGAAGCAGCTAGTAGATAAGTTTCTAATTCAATACTTCCCTCCAAGGAAGATGACCCAGTTAAGACTAGATATCCAGAGCTTCAAGCAAGAGGACAATGAATCTCTTCATGATGCTTAGGAGAGGTATAGGAGAATGCTCCGAAAATGCCCCACTGAAATGTTCTCAGAATGGGTGCAATTAGACATCTTCTATTATGGCCTTACAGACATGGCCCAAATGTCTTTAGACCACTCTGTTGGTGGCTCTATATATATGAGAAAGACAATTGAAGAGGCTCACGAGCTTATTGAGATAGTTGGCATTAATCAGCATCTGTACTCAACCGCTGAGACTTCTATGAAAGGAGAGGTTAAGGTAATATTTACTGAACCTAACCATCCAGAACAGGATGGTCCATTGACTCATCAATTACACGCCCTTGCCCAGCAACTGCTAGAATTGCATGAGACTTTGAGAGAAACACAGGCTTCTAATAGGAATGTGGAAGCCCAACTGAGTCAAACAAGGCAGCAGTTATCTAAGCAGATAACAGAAGAGTGTCAGGCCATTCAACTGAAGAATGGGAAAGTACTAAACACCCAACCTCAATGTAACAGAAGATCAGGGGAAGAAAAACTCACAGAATGATACCAGATTGATGTCCAAGACATCTCTGAGGGTGTTGAACGCCCAAAGAGGAATGTCATTGGCATTCAACGCCAAGAAGAGGTACCTACACTTGGTGTTGAACGCCTAATATGGGACATTGTTCTTGGTGTTGAACGCCAGGAAGAGGGCAGTAACAAGGGCGTTGAACGCCCAAATAAAGGTAGTCAGACACATACAAGTGCTGATAACACCCTTCCAATTCCGTAAGCATTCAACCTACATCAACTAAAGTTGATGAATACAGGGCCAAGATGCCATATCCTCAAAAGCTTCGCCAAGCGGAAAAAGATAAGCAATTTTCCTGTTTTGCGGATTATCTCAAGACACTTGAGATTAAAATTCCTTTTGCAGAGGCTCTTGAACAGATACCTTCGTATGAAAAATTTATGAAGGATATCTTAATCCGTAAAAAGGATTGGAGAGTGGCAGAAATAGTCTTCCTCATTGAAGATTGCAGTGTAGTAATTCAAAGAAGCTTACCAGATAAACTCAAAGATCCGGGAAGCTTTATTATACCCTGCACTTTGCTTGCACAAGAACTGCATTGTGTGATCTTGGGGCAAGCATCAACCTGATACCAGTTTCATTAATAAAGAAACTCAGTTTAACTCACGAAGTAGAACCAACCCGCATATGTCTTCAACCTGTTGATGGCTCTATTAAGTTTCCATCAGGCGTGATTGAAGACATGATTGTTAAAGTTGGACCCTTTGCCTTTTCCACAGATTTTGTGGTACTGGAAATGGATGAGCACAAGAGTGCAACCCTCATACTAGGAAGACCCTTCCTAGTTACAGGATGAACTCTCATTGATGTTGAAAAAGGAGAAGTAACCCTGAGAGTCAATGAGGATGAGTTTGTGCTAAATGCTGTTAAAGCCATGCAGCATCCAGACACTCCAGAGGAGTGCATGAGTATTGATATCATTGATTTCTTGGTGGAAGAAGTGAATATGGCTGAGAGACTCAAAGAAGAGTTGAATGACATCTTTTATGATGCTCAGCCTGAGTTAGAGGAGCCAAAGGAAACTAAGGAACCTCTGAAAACTCCTAAGGAAGAAGACAAGCCTCCTAAACTCGAACTCAAACCATTACCATCCTTCTTGAAATATGCATTTCTTGGAGTTGGGAATACTTATGCTATGATCATAAGGTCTGCCTTAAAACCACAAGAAGATGAAGCACTAATCCAAGTGCTAAAAAAACACAAGACAGCTCTTGGGTAGACAATCGATGACCTTAAGGGCATCAGCCCAACATAATGCATGCACAAGATCCTGTTGGAGGATGACGCCAAACCAGTGGTTCAACCACAGAGGCGACTGAACCCAGCCATGAAGGAGGTGGTGCAGAAGGAAGTCACTAAATTATGGGAGGCTGGGATTATTTATCCCATCTCTAAAAGTCCCTGGGTAAGCCATGTCCAAATTGTCCCCAAAAAGGGAGGCATGACAGTGGTTCATAATGAAAAGAATGAACTGATTCCTACAAGGACAGTTACAAGGTGGCATATGTGCATTGACTATAGAAGGCTCAATAACGCCACCAGAAAGGATCATTTTCCTTTACCATTCATAGATCAAATGCTAGAGAGACTAGCAGGGCATGCATTTTATTGTTTCCTGGATGGGTATTCCGGTTACAATCAAATTGTAGTAGATCTACAGGATCAGGAAAAGACAGCATTTACATGCCTCTATGGCGTGTTTGCTTATAGGCGGATGCCATTGGCCTGTGCAATGCACCTGCCACCTTTCAGAGATGCATGCTCTCTATATTCTCTGATATGGTGGAGAAGTTCCTTGAAATATTCATGGATGACTTCTCCATCTTTAGAGATTCATTTGAATCCTGCCTTGACATTTAGCCCTAGTTCTCAAAAGATGCCAAGAGACGAACCTGGTTTTAAATTGGGAAAAATGTCACTTCATGGTGACTGAAGGGATTGTCCTTGGGGATCGAATTTTGAATAAGGGAATAAAAGTGGATCAAGCCAAGGTAGAGGTAATCGAACGATTACTGCCACCCACTAATGTAAAAGGAATCAGAAGTTTCCTATGACATGCAGGATTCTACAGGAGGTTCATAAAAGATTTTTCTAAAACCACAAAACTTATGTGCAATTTATTAACTACTGACACTCCATTTGTCTTTGACTAAGAGTGTCTGCAGGCCTTTGAGACTCTTAAAGCTAAGTTTATCACTGCGCTTATCATCTCTGCACCCAACTGGAACTTGCCATTCAAATTAATGTGTGATGCCAGTGACCATGCCATTGGCGCAGTCCTGGGGCAAAGGCATGACAAGCTTCTGCATGTCATTTATTATGTCAGCCGTATTTTAAATGATGCGCAGAGGAATTACACTACTACAGAAAAGGAGCTACTTGCAGTGGTTTATGCCATTGACAAGTTCAGATCCTATTTAGTAGGATCTAAAGTCATTATCTACACTAACCATGCTGCTCTCAAATATCTACTCACCAAGCAGGATTCTAAGCCCAGGCTGATAAGATGGATATTACTCCTGTAAGAGTTCGATATAGAAATCCAAGACAAAAAAGGGTCAAAAAACCAGGTGGCTGACCACCTGTCTCGGATTGAACCTATAGAAGGGACATCCCCTCCCTCTACTGAGGTCTCTAAAACCTTTCCAGATGAGCAACTCTTTGTCATTCGGACAGCACCATGGTTTGCAAACATTACAAATTACAAAGCTATAAGATTCATTCCTAAAGAATACAATACGCATCAAGCTCAAAAACTCATGCATGATGCAAAGTACTACTTGTGGGATGAACCATATCTCTTTAAGAGATGCTCGGATGGGATCATCCGACGCTATGTGCCTAAAGAAGAAGCACACAAAATACTATGGCACTGTCATAGCTCCAACTTTGGAGGACACTTTGGAGGTGAGCGAATAGGCAGAAAGGTTCTCCAAAGTGGATTCTACTGGTCCACACTCTTTAAGGACTCTAGAGAGTTTGTCCGTAACTGTGACAGTTGCCAAAGACTGGCAACCTCTCTCATGGTCACGACATGCCTCAGCAAGGAATCCTAGAGATTAAGCTGTTTGATGTATGGAGTATAGACTTCATGGGTCCTTTCCCAGCTTCATACTCAAATACCTATATCCTTGTGGCAGTAGATTATGTGTCTAAATGGGTTGAAGCAATAGCATCACCCACTAATGACACTAGAGTAGTAATGAAGTTCCTCCAGAAGAACATCTTCAGCAGGTTTGGTATTCCTCGAACATTGATCAGTGATGGAGGTATTCATTTCTACAACAGACAGCTTGACTCTGTTTTGAGCCATTATGGAGTTCACCATAAAATGGTAATACCGTACCATCCTCAGATAAATGGGCAGGATGAAGTCTCAAATAGAGAGCTAAAACAAATCCTGGAGAGGACAGTAAGTGCCTCTAGAAAGGATTGGGCTAGAAAGCTTGATGATGCTCTATGGGCATACAAAACAGCCTTCAAGACCCCTATAGGAACATCACCATATCAATTGGTGTATGAAAAATTCTGTCATCTGCCAGTGGAATCGGAACACAAAGCCTATTGGGCAACCAGATTCCTCAACCTTGATGCTAAAGCATCAGGAGAAAAACGGCTGCTCCAACTAAATGAGTTGGACGAATTTCGCTTAGCAGCATTTGAAAATGCAAAGATCTATAAAGAGAAAGCAAAAAGGAGGCATAACAAGAAGATAACTTCTAGATTATTTGAAGCAGGCCAAAAGGTTCTGCTATTCAACTCAAGACTCAGATTATTTCCAGGGAAACTCAAATCCCATTGGAAGGGACCCTATGTGGTCACTAGTGTATCACCCTATGGGTACATAGAACTTCAAGATAAGGACTCGGACAATAGGTTCACTGTCAACGGACAGAGAGTTAAGCATTACCTTGAAGGAGATATTGAGCCAGGAGGCTCAACATTGCTACTGAGCTAAGTACAATGAAGTCCAACTAAAGATATTAAAGAAGCGCTTGTTGGGAGGCAACCCAATGATCAAAAGCATATTATTTTCTATTCCTTTGAATATTCTTATTCTTGAATTAGTTTTCTTCATAATTAGTTTTTATTATTTTACTTTTTTTGTGTGTTGGTGTTCATGAAAAATATTTAAACAGAGACAAAATGATGTAGAACAGAAGGCAGAACACCCTAGAGGAAGCATCTCTCTGGCGTTGAACGCCAGAAAAAGGTGAAGAATGGGCATTTCACTACATCATGCTGGAGAATGAGGTAAAAGTTCTCCAAATAATTTCCCGTTAGATATCCAAGACAGGATGTCCATCCAAGTCAGGTTGGCCTATCCAAACCTCATCTTTCACCTATGTTAAGAGACTAAAGCACTGCTTCACATAGATACATTTATCCCAGTGAAAAGCCCAATCACCAAACAAGTGATGGAAAGCGCCAAGATACCAGAGGATCATCCCAAAAGGAAGGCATCTGAGCCTCCACAAGAGATCCCTCCAATTAAATATTGGACTCAGTTGAAAGCATCTGTGATTCAACTGCAAACCACCTTGGATCAACTAAGAGAAGAGCAGAAAGATCAGACTAGCATGATTTGCAAACTGGTCAAGGAGCAAGAGAAGCAGGGGCGTGAATTAGAAGCTTTGAAGCACCAAAAACCTTCCCCTGAAGAACCCAGCACCTCTCATGATTAAGGTGGTTGAGTTCCACCTCCCATATTTCTGTTATTCTAATTTCTGTTTCTCATATTTAGGATTACATGATCACTAGTAGTATTTTAAGTTCTATTTTATTTTTCTGTCTTTTAATTTAAAGAATTGCATAAGCATTAATAATAATATAGTTTTTATTTCCGTCAATTAGTTATAAAATAATTCCTCTTATCATCATCAAACTGGAATAAAATAGTGAATTTTTTTAGAAGAATTAAGATGCATGAATTTTTGAGTTATATAATAAGAATAGTCAATTATTTTGATGTGGTGGTATTGCCTTTGTCTTCTGAATGTATGAATGTGATGGTTTATCAGTGGCTAAGAGAAGGGGGGTTGAATCTTAGCCCCTTTTTTGCTTAATAACACTTGCTGTTTTTCAGAACACTTGAGGAGATATTTTTGTTTTTGTCTCGTGACTAGTCAAAAGATATTTTCTTTTTGTCTCGTAACCAGCCAAGAGATATTTTTCAGATTTGTCTCCTATACAGCAGAAACAGAAATGGAGTAGAAGAGAGAGAGAATCACACCAAGATGTATCCTGGTTTAGCTGCTAAGTGCAATGCAGCCTACATCCAGTCTCCATCACAACAATGATAGAATTTCACTATAATCATGATTACATACACCAATTTTCTCTAGGAACTAACCTTCCTATCCGGGACAAATCCATAATCTAATTCCCAATCCTGAACTTGACTTGGTCACTGCCAAGCTTTCAATTGCAAAGTGCTAACCTAACTTGCAAGGGGATTCCCACAGAATCATGAAACACAACACAGATGTACAAAGGACCTCTAAGGACATATATGGCTTTTTCTTTTAATTTTGCATACTCTGCCTTTTTTCGCTCTATGGCTTTTTCTTACAAACCTCACTGTTTGCCTTTTTCTATGAGACTCAAGACAGACAAAACTAAACAGAAAAATTACAAAATGAAAAACATTGAAGGAGAAGAACTTCTGTTAGCTTGGGTAGCTATGAGAACTCTGTGCCTTGCACTCTTTTCTCCTTACTTCAAGCCCTGGCTGTTCTCCCTTATTTATAGAAGGGGAAGCCTCCAAGGTTGAAGCTCTTGAACCGAGCTAAACTTCTTCTTCTTCATGCAAAATCGGTTCGGCCAGAGAGAGAGCAGAGAAAACCGAATGCTATATCTAACATGCAATTACCTCTGTATATAGTATATATAATAGGGCTCATTTTAGTTTTTTCATGTAACGATAATAGAATTTTTAAATTTTGATTTAAAGCATTAGAAATAATGCTTATACGCAATTTTTTATTTGAAATAATAAAAAAAAGTTCTTATAGGTACGTTTTAAATTTTTGAAATTAAATGCTTTTTTGTTTTTTGAGTTACTTTTTTTTTCTTTTGTTTTCAAATTTTCATTTTGATTTTTTTTAAAAAGAATTTAAATTTTAAAAAAATATTTTATAAGGTAGGTAAGATTTTTTTAAAACAAATACGAAAATATTTATGTAAATATCAATATCTTATATTAAAATAAATAAATTAAAATAATTTGTATTTTTTTTTAATGATTTTTTTCATGAATTTTCCATGGATGTATATAGTGGTTAGTGATTAGTAGTAACATGGGACTAATATTTTTTCTGACAAATTAGTAACAACATGAAATAAGCGAGAAAATAGTCGCTAATTCCTCACTAAATAAGCTTTTGATTAGTGACTCAATTGCAACCAGTTACTTATAAAATTTTCTTGATCAGTTTTGGATTTGTTATAACTCTGCGACAGATTTTCAACGAGATTAGCGAGTAATTTGCTACAAAATAGGTAGGATATAGTTTTTACTTTGCGACAAGATTGCAGTTGCCAAGTCGCTCGCTAAATTAAACATGCGACAACTTAGCGACAAATGTATTTCACCCGCTAATCAGCAACTTGAAATCAGCGAACAAATTGTGTCAGTTGTTAAACGGTCACAAATTTCTCACTACTTAGGTCCTAGGCGCTCAATATCCGTATTTCCACTTTAGCGACTAATTAGCGAGGAACAGTTCCTTAGCTAAATGATTTATTTATTGCGACGAGTTAACGACGACTATTTTCTGTCGCTACTCTTATTTTGAATTTTACAATATTATGCGACAAATTAACGAGAAACTAGTTGCTCGCTAAAAAATAAAAACTTTGGTGACAAATTAGCTAGGAAATTATCCATCGCAAAATGCATTTCAATTCTTCGTGACGGAATAGTTAGGAACGTTGTTCCTCACTAATTAGCCATTTCGCACAAAGTTTATTTAGCGACGAACTTGTGTGTGAATTGTTTCTCGCTAATTGTATATCAAACACTTGCGACGGAATAGTGACAATAATATCACTCGTTACTTTACTTTTATTCGATTGAACCCCTAAGTGACTGATTTGCTAGAACATTGTCACTCGCTAATTTATTTGTGACAAATTAGTGAGGAAATTTTCTCCGCTCTTTTTTTAGCCACAAAAGTCAACATGCGAGAAACAAACTTACTCGTAAATCTCTCGCTAATCAGTCGCTTTTCTCAAGTTCAGGTATTTTGTGACTGCTCATTAATTTTGTCGTTAGTGCGTCACTAATTCGTCGCTAATTTGTCAAATTCTTGTAGTGAAACTATGAAGTCGTCCTTCTACAATAACAGAATAAGAAACCGTTGTTACACACTCTTTTAACCAGCCAATCCATTTCTACCAGAAACCCATTTTCTTTAAAATATCGAGTAAAAGACAAATAGGTCCCTAACCTTTTAAAACGAGGACATTTTCGTCACTCAATATTGGAAAATATATTTCGATCCCTCACGTTTTAAAACGGCTGACAATTATACCCCTCCGTCCATTTTGGACAAAAAACGGCAACAGAGCCAGCTGACATGGAGGGGTAGAGAATGACGTGTCCGTTACACTTGCTAAAGTGGATTGGGACAAATTATTAGTGGACAAATTCATCCCTTAAGGCCAAAATGACGCCGTTCTTCCGATGAATTCAATATTTCGACACTCTTCTTCTCCACCGCGTTCAACTGCCGCCATTATCACCCTTCTTAAGGCCTGCAAGACCATTCATCACATCTACCAAGTCCACGCCTCCATCATTCAACGAGGTCTAGAGCAAGATCACCTCATTATCTCCCGCTTCATTTTCCTTTCCGCCTCCTTTGCCGCCACTGCTTCATATTACACCTCCGTCTTCGACCGCGTCCTTGGCCCTTCCCCTTTTCTCTGGAACTCCCTCATTGGAGCCCACACCAAAGGAAGTTACTTTTTCGACGCCCTCTCTGCTTTTATTCGCATGAAGGCACATGGGTCTCTTCCTAATAGGTACACTTACTCTTCTGTGATTAAGGCATGTTCAAGCATGTACAGATCCTGCGAAGGAAAATTGCTCCATGGCTCGGTGTTGAGGTATGGGGGTTGAAGGTGATATTTTTGTTGGAACCTGTTTGGTTGATATGTATGGAAAATGTGGAAAGATTGGTGATGCTCGCAAGGTGTTTGATGGAATGTTTGAGAAGAATGTAGTTTTATAGACGGCAATGGTGGTTGGCTATGTGAAGGTTGAGGATATGGTGGAGGCAAAGAGGCTATTTGATGAAATGCCTCAGAAGAATGTGGCATCATGGAATGCGATGATATGGGATTTTGTGAAGGTGGGGGATTTGGGCAATGCTAGGGTAGTGCTTGATGCTATGCCGGAAAAGAGTGTTGCTTCTTTCACGATCATGATTGATGGCTATGCAAAGGCTGGTGACATGGCTACCTCAAGGTTCTTGTTCGACCAAACTCCGAAAAAGGATATTGGTTAGCTTGATGTCGGCTTCTTTTCAGTTGGTTGCCTTATATGTATGTGCCATGTTCAGATATACCACTTCAACCAGACCAAGAAGGAGATGGCAAATTAACAATTTGTGTATTTAGTGGTCCCATTTTAGTGTGTTTGTGTGTATATTTCAAGGTCAAATTCAAGCATCTGGATGATGCTTTTGATATATCAAATGATCTCCAACATTTGTGCTCCCAAAAAATAGTAACTTAATTCTTGGAATGCAATTTTTTATAGTATTGCACAGGTGATACATACACGTATAAGGTTGCTGCTTCTCTCGAAAAAGCCTTGCAGGTATTACTGTATGTGTTAGGATTAGAATTAGTTTAAAACTTTCAAATTTAGGCCTTCATTTTAGTGCTGGTGTTTATATATATAGTCTTACATAAATATGGTTAGAGAAGAAGTTTTCTGTTCCTGCATTGCAGGGATTTGAGCATGTGTATGGTGACATTGTGAGTGGGGTCATAGATGTCAATGAATTAAAGTTCTTGATTAAGCATATGGAAGGTATGGTGAGAAAGATGGATAGGTATGTTAGTAACACTAAGAATTTGTATAGTGAAATGGAGGTTTTGAATCAATAGGAGCAAGCTATGAACAAGGTTCAGAATAATCAAAATGAGGAGAGTAGGAGAGTCTTTGAGCAGAAACTCGCATGGCAGAGGCAAGATGTTAGGCATCAAGGACTAATTTGTCCATTAAAAATTTGTTCTCCATCCACATCAGCAACTAAAACGGACACCTAACACTCTACCCTTCCAGGTCAGCATGTTCAGTTGCCGTTTTGAAGCCCAACTCGACGGAGGGATCTAAGTGTCACGCGTTTTAAAACGTGAGGGATCGAAATGTATTTTTCGATCTTGAGGGATGAAAATATCCTCGTTTTAAAAGGTCAGGGACCTATTTGTCTTTTACTCTAAAATATTCCATATAAAACTCCATTCCACCTTATCATACGCTTTGTTCATGTCTAATTTCAAGGCTAAATCCTGAAATCCATATATTTTGTTCTTTAGAAAGTAAATAAATTCATGTGCAATGAGAATATTATCACTAATGAATCTTGCTTTGACGAAAGTACTCTAATTAGCGCTTATAATATTCTCCATAACATTCTGCATCTTATGAACTAAAATTTTGGAAATATAAAAAATATCTTCATCAATTACGTCACCATAAGCCTTTCCAATCTTTCTCCCTAACTCCTTTGTCTTGCAATATTCAAGGAATTTCCATAATTGTATCCAAATAAGGACATTATCAAAATCTCTATCTTCTACTATTTTTTCCTGTTTCCAGTATCTAATATTGATAATAAATTTTTGGAAAAGCCACGGGCGCTTCTCTCTATTCTGGTTACGTCGATCTCATTATCAAAATAGAACTAAAAAATATTCCCTTTTTATAGCTTTACACCTTGAAACCTTCAGGTTGTCTCCAAAATGCATACAAGGGAGATTTTATAGTTCCTGTACTAAAGAGCCGAACAGCCATTATCCTCCCATCAGACTTCGTGAACATTTATCAATCCCATCTTGAATATTTGTATCTTTAAAGTCTATGATTTCCTCTTCATCACCCAATGAATGTTGTTGCTGTTGAACAGCAGGATTGGCATTGCTCCCCATTATTAATAGTGTTTATTAGGTCGGACAAAGTCAACAACTCATTCGTGTTTGATGAATATTAGGATTTCTCTCAAAATTCTGAGAGAATATTTTACAAAATTTTATCAGAATTCAGAACCCTATTAATTGTTGTTGACCCAAAAAAAAAAAGTTCAGCATAAAATGTTTAAAAAAAAGAAAAATCTATATAAAATTCGTTAAAAAACATGATAGATATATAATTATTTATGTATTTTTTTAATAGATTAAATTTTTTAAAAAAATAATTTTATAATTATTTATTGTGATGGATTTTATTAACTATACTTACTTGTCAATTATTTTCTAGCATTATTTTACCTCATTTAAATTGTTAATGATTACTAATAATACATCATAAAAGGTAGAATTAGGATATTGAAACTTAAGCGTAATTAAAGCAGTTAATAATAAAATAATATTAGAAAGATAATAATTTAAAATTATTTTATTAATTTAATATTCATAATTTTATATACATAATATTTATAATTATATTTAAAATTATTTATTTATTTTCATAATAATTAAAGAGTGCGGAATAAAAAAATTAGACTAGTTTAAATTATTTTTGTATTATCTCTTAAATATTTTTGTTAACAGTGTTATGCATAAAAATCAACATTGGAAATCGCTTTCGAGTTTGATCCATGT
The DNA here is from genome assembly GCF_059453495.1 of Arachis ipaensis. Taxonomy (NCBI): domain Eukaryota; kingdom Viridiplantae; phylum Streptophyta; class Magnoliopsida; order Fabales; family Fabaceae; genus Arachis; species Arachis ipaensis. Next base: position 114,108,696 of record NC_142437.1, read on the forward strand.
ACAGTACTTTTTCTACTGTCTCAAGAATATCTGATTTTTTTATTACATTCGATGAGGCTACTATTGCTTAGGCTACTATTGCCTTATTATAGCACCACAAGGATAATTGAAGAACATAATAAGAAAGCAATAACAAATATCATAAACAAAAGTCTTTTAAACACCCCAAAATAATTAGCAATGTGAATCATTGCACGGTCTAATCAAAGTGCTCAAACAATCTTGAGATTTATTTAAATGTCAGTTCTCACATTATGCCTGCAGCAGAAGCAAATAATTAAGGTGAATGCTATGGTGCCTATTACTTTGTACCTAAGTTACTAAAAAAGGTAAGTAAATAATATTTAATAAATTTTATATGATTTACATTTTACTTTAAACATTTTATTTTTTACTTTAAAAGGGAAGTTAGGCAATTTAGACACCATAACAAAGGCACCATAGAATTCACCAATAATTAATCATTGTTAGGTGCTATTTTAGATATTCTCATTTTATAATATAATTTCAAAATTTTTATGACAAAAAAAAATTAAATTCAATCATTATTTAAAACAAATAACATAAGATAAATTTTAAAAAAAGTGTATGTTTAAAAAAAAATCAAACAGACTAAAAAAATTTTGACAAATTAAAAAAAAGTCTATGTCAAAAAAAAAATCAAACAAATTTAAAATTTTTTTTTACTAACGTGCTATAACTATAATTATTCATATATTTTTACGTACTCATTAATTTAAATTGTTGAGATAAATAATATTATAATATAAAATACGATATTAAGTTTTTTCTGGTCTAACTTATTAATCACTCTATACTTAGAAATAAGTAAAAAATTTATCATACAGTCTATATATACAAAAATACGATAATATAATCTCAAAAAGATTTATAAGTTCACAAATAAAAAATAAAAAATCATAAAGACTCATATACTTACCACGCATTAAGTCTCCTTCTCAAAACTAGTTTTGCATCTCTTAATGCAGTGCTCTGTTATTGTAAAACTATGTTTAAAGCGCCATTTGCATCCTTCAATACACCTTCTAATCCTATATTCCGTCTCTTCAAGACTATCATATTGAATTTCAGCAGTCACAGCAGTACAAATAATCATTCCCATAATCAACAATGTTAATGCATGTGGATGGGTGCACCACTCTTAGCCATATATGATAGAGAAAGTCTAGGGACTAACACTTTTGTTGAAATTTGGCTAGCACTTAACCATTAAAAAGAAAATGATTAATCCTACACCATTAGATATCATCTCACACCATTAAAAATATTGATAATGGCTAATTAATGGCTAAACATCACAAATTATGCTGGCCCCTAGCACTCCTCTATATGATATATGTGCTTTTTCTCTTTCTTTTATTTGTTGTGTTGGAATTACAATTTTATCAAAGACTATATTTTATGCGCCCATATATAGGCCTAACATATTTTTTAGAATTTTTGTCTCCCTCGCTTTACGTAAGAGTCATTAACTATCAATGTGAAAAAAAAATGTGTTCCCATTGTAGCAATAGTGTTATTACTTATTATCTCCATAAGGGTATTTTTATTATTTTTCATTAAGCGCGATTGCCTCTTCTTGACTTCGAAACATTTCGAGAATAATGGTCATTGTTACATGGCTCAGGATTCGGTGGTCCAGAAATCTTTGGACCACTTAGTGGTCCAAGTAAAAAAACATGTTTTTTAAGATTTTTTAACAACTGTTACATAGTCCTTTAACTAATTTTAATTATAAATTGACCCTATATATTTTATATAATTATAAAAACGATTTTTTATTTTATAAATAATTAATTTATCATAAATTTATCATGTTCATTAACAATCAAATACAAAAACAACAACAATTAGATCATCCATGGATCCCAATTTTCTTAAAATATTACATTCAATCCGAGACGTTCTTGAGGAGTCATGAAATCGTGTTTCGCTGAAATCCAATCGATTGGACTATCAAACCAATCGATTGAAATTTAACCCAATCGATTGGATTTCAGTTTATCACTAAACAATCGATTGTATATTGCTGGTAAGCATGGTTTTGCATAAATCAATCGATTGGTGAAGGTAACCAATCGATTGAACAATGAATTAAATGTGAAATTTATGTAATTCAATCGATTGGTCACGGCTAAACAATCGATTGGTCTCAATATTCAATCGATTGGTTACGGCTAAAAATCGATTGAATTATCATCAATTTCAATTTCAATCGATTGCATATAAAACCAATCGATTGATACTGTAATTATATGTACTCCAATCGATTAAAATAACAAAACAATCGATTGGAACATTGTGTTTAAGTATACTTCAATCGATTGGTGGGGGCTTGATTTCGTTTAATCTATCTACCAATTTTAAAACTTCTTCTTTAAATATGATCCGTCTAAGATTATTATTACTATTAGTTGCCAAATTTTTGAACTTTTGTTAATTTGTTTTTTCCTGCTACTATTATTATTATTATTATTATTATTATTATTATTATTATTATTATTATTTTGAATTTCATTTGAGTATTTAGTTAATTAATGATAATTATCTTCTTATTCATCTATCTTATTATTAAAATTCTATCTTACTTTTGTAAAGTTTTATTTTGATTTAGATACTCTAATCTTATCTTTTCCTTAATATTAACATTATAAATTGGTGAATAATCCATCACCAATTATTCAATCCCACCATTAAAATCGTGTATCACTCTCTTTATAAAAAATCTCATTGTTTTTCTTTCGAACATCCATCCATCTACTAAATATCCAATTTTTTTTATTTTTTATCTGTCTATTTAATATCCACCTTTTGTTCATCGTTAATCGACAATCACCGTTGCACCAATCAGCAAAGATCCAATCAATTTTTTCATTATAGTGTTCAGAAAACAATCCATCGTTTTGATTACAAAATCGAGGTAAGTGGATAGAATATCTAATTTTCCTATTATTCGTTTCGATACTTTATTCGTAAAATTGATTGTGTAATGAAAAAATATTTTTTTATCTTTTATTAACTGACAAGACATTGAGAATTACTAAAAAGTAAATAGATGTTATTATTTTTTATTACTAATTGGCTAGCAATCAGGGACGGACCTAGAGGGGCGAGTAGTGGCCTGAACCCCCCAAAATTTTAAGAAATTATACTTATATATAAAATTTGTGTTTAAAAAATAAAAACAAATATTAGGTAATTTAATAGTTTTATATGTATTATTTTTCACTATGTAATAGATTTATGTCTTAATTGTTAATTCACTAATATCTTTACCTAACTAATTTAATATCATACCCTCAAGTCTTTGTACCTTTCAAATTAGTTTTTATATAATAATTTCTATATTTATTTTTTTTAAAATCATTTGTTTTTTTATATTAATATATTTAACATTCATATTTTTTATATTAATAATAACTTAAGTAGTTATGTTTTGGTAATCACATTATGTACTGTAGATATTATTTTCTTGTAAAAAATATTAATTCTTCTTCTAAATTCACATTGGTAAAAGAAAATTTTATAAAGATATCTTATATATTGTATTCTACAATGGTACCGTGTCTTTCAATTAATTAATAATTTATAATTTATTTTTAAATTTTTTAAAAACTTTTGAAAGAATGAATTTTAGTTAATAAGGTATGTGATCATTTTTAACAAACCCCGTTATAAATTATATGGTACTTTATAAATTTGTAATGTACAATTGTTAAAGTTATATTTTATTTATGTAATTATCATATTAAAAATAAATTTGTTGGAAAAAGTTATAATTATATGTATCTTAATAAATCTATTAAAAAACTAACTCCAATAACTATATGTTTATTATTTTTATAGGTTAAAAAAAATTATATAAAAATTGGCACCTCAATATTAAAATCTCTGGATCCGTCCCTGCTAGCAATATACGAATCTATCTATTGTATATAATGTTATAAGATGGAGTGTATTGATTTTTTTTTTTCATTGGACATTTTAAGATGTCAGGTATATTTACGGACACTGAGATGAATGAGCAATACCAGGAGGACGATGACTTTAACCAACAAGAAGAGCTAGTAACTGACCAAGATATGATGGATGAACAGAATGAATTCGAACAAGATTTCAGAGATATCATAACCGAGGGAGCGTTTTTTTCTGAATCTGATACGTCAGATTATATCGTTGAAGCCGTTTATGCGGTTGACTTCGTGCAAGACATTACATCTGTGAAATTTAGTGAGAATTTTGCGGAGGAAATTGGCAAATACCACTTTTCTACTTTGCAGCTTGCATTTGATTTTTATATGAAGTACTCAAAGTCGAAGGGCTTTAGTGCAAGGAAGAGCAAGACCTTCAAGAATAGTAGTGGCGATATTTACAGACAACTGTTTGTATGCCACAGGCAAGGATTCAGGATGGAGAAATATTACACGATGGAAAAAAGGAAGAAGGAGCCTAGGTTGGAAACAAGAACTGGATGTGAAGCCCGAATGGATGTTAAATTTGTACCAGAAAGTGGAAGGTGGCATATCTTTTATTTCTCTGACGAACACAACCATGATCTATTGGATACACAATTCAGTGCTATGTTGCCTGCCCACAGAAAAATGTCAGAGGCAGATATTATGCAAATGATGAACATGCTAAAGTCAGGGATCAGCACCTCACAGATATTTAGTCTTCTAGCTAGCCAAGCAGGCGGATACGAATTTGTTGGCTATGGTCCCCGAGATATGTACAATAAGATTGCTCGGGAGAGGCATCAAATTCCTGGTGATGCAGCACGAGTGTTGAAGAAGTTGGAGGATATGCGGTTGAAGGATCCACAATTATATTTCAAGGCATGTCACGATTCAAGAGGTCTGTTACGTAATTTGTTCTGGTCTGATGGGATTAGCCAACTAGACTACCGACTCTTCGGGGATGTTATTGCTTTTGATGCTACGTACAAGAAGAACAAGTATAGTTGTCCGTTAGTAATATTCAGCGGGGTTAACCACCACAACCAAACAACTGTTTTTGCTGCTGCGTTAATCGCAGATGAAACTACTGATACATATGTTTGGCTCCTGCGTCAGCTCATGTTTGCAATGAGGGGCAAGACCCCGACCTCAATCATAACTGATGGGGCCATGGCGATTAGGAATGCAGTGAGAGATGTATTTCCCGAAGTCAGACATAGATTATGCGCTTGGCACCTTATTCGAAATGCAACTAGCAATGTTGGAAATCCATCGTTTACATCTAAATTTAGAAAAATCATGACAGGAGACTATGAGATTCCCGTGTTTAAGCGTAAGTGGGTTCAGCTTATTGAAGAATTTGGAATTGAGGATAAGCCGTGGGTGATCAACATGTACGAAGAGAAGCATATGTGGGCTACTGCATATCTAAGAGGAAAATTCTTTGCTGGCTTTAGAACTACATCAAGATGTGAAGGTTTACACTCAGTTGTGGGAAGGTATGTGGGGTCGCGGTATGATTTGACAAGTTTTGTAGAGCATTTTCAAAGGTGTGTAGCACACATGCGCTTTAACGAATTTAGTGCTGATTATGGATCTACACGTGGGGTGCCCGTCATGCAAACTTGTATAGAGCTGCTAGAGAGATATGCTGCTGAGTTATACACTCATGAGATATTTCTTTTCTTTTGGTCATTTCTCTCCAGAGCTGGATCAATGCGGGTTCTGAACATAGATAATAACGATGATTGCATAAAATACATTGTGTGTAAGCATGGGAGGCCCGATTTTACGTGGACCGTTGATTTTCGTCAAGAAGAAATGATCTTCATGTGTACCTGTTTACGAATGGAGTCATTTGGTATTCCCTGCGAACATATTGTGAAAGTTCTGGTTGACAGAGACATCCGTGAGATTCCCCGGTCATTGGTATTGGATAGATGGACAAAAAAGGTTAAATCAGCACTCAATGATCCAAGTGGGTTCACTAGGGATGCTGTTGTTATTAGTCGTCAAAGTGCTTTGGTGGAATTTTCTAAACAACTGGCTGCTGTTGCTGCTAAAGTACCAGAGAGATATGAAGAGACACGTGATTTAATTATGGGATTGTACTCATCTTACAAGGCTGCAGACGAAGGAGATAATCAACCTCACTCAGGTGTTGCTAGAAGTATCAATCCGTATGTGCATCCAACCACTGGAGGCTCAGGACAGCCATCTAAGAGGAAGAAGCGGCAACGTTGTAGTGTTTGTCAAATGGAAGGACATAAGAAGACAACATGTCCTTGGCAAAAGGACATTGACAACAACGTTTTAGAAAATGAAGCAATCGGTTCGGACGATGGCGACATGTGTACCGAAGCAACGGCTGAGTTAGATAGTGATAGTTAGCAACCTCCATAATCTTTAATGTTTTTGGGATGAAAATCAGTTCCGTATTTGTATTTTTTCTTTTTCACTATATTAATGAGATTTTATACATTCTTCCAATAGCCGTGCTTATGCTTTCTATGTGTAATGAGATTTTACTAATATGATTTCACTGCAAAGAATTATCGTAATTATATATCATTTGTTGTACACGCATAAGATTTCTCCTTTAATGTAGTATATGCAGTCTAATTTTGAATTGGTATAATTATACCACAAAGTTATAATTATCCCACAAAGCTATACCAAAAGGAACTGGATTGGTAGGAAGATCTTTATCAAAAGCTATAATTATATTTTAGGATATATATTTAAAATTTATATATTATTTTATTTTAAAATAGTTTTTTTGGTTAGACCACGATTGGACCGGTTCAACCAGTGAACCAGTGATTCTGTCGGTTCGATGACCGGTTCGGTTCTCTGAACCTTGCTCATAATACATTCATATACTTATTAATTTATTATAATATGTTTATTTCTTTGTCTTTTTTATATATCTGGAACTAATGATTATTTTTTCACTGCCATGTGTAGAAATAATTATTTTAGAATACTATATCATTAATTCCATCGAATAAATAATACTATGTGTAAGTTGATCTTGGATGAATAATAGGAATGGTAGAAAAACGGCTGATGATATATTTTTAATACTGTACATACATATTCCACAATATTTCACAATAATAATATACTTGAATTAATCATTCTACTTATATGACAAGATGAATTTGCTTTCTTGGTGGGATTAGCAATTGGTTGCTTACAATTAATGACAATCTAGCTAGGTAATAATCCTAGACTCCTAGCTGTTAGTATGTAGCTAGCTTCTTTAGTTTTTCCATTTCAATTGTAATCCACTAATGTTAATTAAATTGAAGTAGCTAAGTATGAAAATAATTCGGATAATAATTCGGTTGTAACGAACTAAGATTTGGGTTTTAAAACTAAGCAGTTACAAATATAAATAACGATTACAAGAATTTATTTTCATAAACACGATTAAGATGGATAAATTTAACGTTTGAGTAGAAAAAATGTGTTTTCATTTTTTTTACTTAATTTCTTTTCGTAATTTTAGAAACAAGAAGTAACAAAATAATATTATTTTATTAATAAGTAAGAGAAAATCGTCATGGTTGTATTTTGCTTTATTTATTTACAGATTTATCACTTATAGTTTGAAATAATATTTGTATGGGATGGTGGTTGATCTAATGTTTGTATGAGCTGGTGGTTGAAATAAGGTTTGTATGAGCTGGTTGTTGAAACAATCAATGGAAATGACATTACTTCATGATAAAAATATGTGTTTTTAAAATAAATTAAACTAAAACTCCATTCGGTGCATAGAAATAGAGTAAAATTGCGAAAAGTAACAAAGCAATACATTTCTATTTAAGAAGTCATTTAAAGAAATTCGCAGAAAGTACATCCACTAACTCTAACAAATAAATACGCACTAACCAAAGTATTATAGTCTATCTAGATTAATTATAAGAACTGTGCATATTCCAAAACTCCTCGACCGATGCTATAATCTGTGGCTTCTTATGGTTGATCCGACTCCGGAGTATATGCACCGCGGTTATCATGCGAATATCGTGATCATCAAGCTACAAATTATACATTATGAATTAGTACCAAAAAATAGGACCTCCATATTAGTTACTGTTTGTCACATCAAATTACCTCCATGTTAGAGAGGACCTTATCCACTCTACTAGACAATTCTTGAACTTTATTTAGATCCTCGCTTTGAATAACATCGTCATTAATAACTTGGTCATCCCGTAGAAAACAAGAAAAAATTAAAGTTTAAATTACTCGTAATACGTTATACTAGATATTAAATAACCATTAAGGATTACCTTTGCACTAGGAATTGTAGTTCCAAGTTGATCACCAAAATCAACTTTGATAAAATCACAGTCCAGTGACATATTCTGTGTGTTAGTAGCATCATTTGAGACCCCCACTATATCTTCGTTAGAAGGAATATCCATGATTATTATCAACGGAAGAATATATTAGGAGTAGACTTGGTTGAAAGGCAAATAGTTAAAATAATTTGTCAACATATACAAAATTAGTCGGATTGAACACATATATATACCCAAAAAAGATAACAAAATTTGAATTCTATCTTTTAAAAAATTTGCGAAACAGCCGAATAATCTTAAAACTGTTTAAGATATCTTATCTTTTAATTAAAAACAAATACTTTTCAATTTCAACTTAAGAACATATTTTCAATTTAAGAAATTAAATTTGATCAATTTATCTAATTATATCTTATCTATAATTATCTTTAATTAGAAAAATACTCAAATGAAATTCAAAATAATAATAATAATAATAATAATAATAATAATAATAATAATAATAATAATAATAATAATAATAATAATAATAATAAACGTAACTTCTAATTCAATACGCATGGTTTGGGTTTAGTATATAGCGATTTTGAAATTTCAATCGATTGGATTACAATACCAATCGATTGAAAGCTGAAAAAAACACATTTAGGACACTTTCCAATCGATTGAAGTTTCAAACCAATCGATTGAATTAGAAGTTACGTGCAAAGTTCAATCGATTTTTAGCCGTAACCAATCGATTGAATATTGAGACCAATCGATTGTTTAGCCGTGACCAATCGATTGAATTACATAAATTTCACATTTAATTCATTGTTCAATCGATTGGTTACTTTCACCAATCGATTGATTTATGCAAAACCATGCTTACCAGCAATATACAATCGATTGTTTAGTGATAAACTGAAATCCAATCGATTGGGTTAAATTTCAATCGATTGGTTTGATAGTCCAATCGATTGGATTTCAGCGAAACACGATTTCATGACTCCTCAAGAACGTCTCGGATCGAATGTAATATTTTAAGAAAATTGGGATCCATGGATGATCTAATTGTTGTTGTTTTTGTATTTGATTGTTAATGAACATGATAAATTTATGATAAATTAATTATTTATAAAATAAAAAATCATTTTTATAATTATATAAAATATATAGGGGTCAATTTATAATTAAAATTAGTTAAAGGACTATGTAACAGTTGTTAAAAAATCTTAAAAAACATGTTTTTTTACTTGGACCACTAAGTGGTCCAAAAGTTCCTGGACCACCGAATCCTGAGCCTTGTTACATAATAACACTTTTAGAGTAATGTTATTTGAGTAACAAAATTTTATTTTTTTTATTAATACTTTTAGAGTAATGTTACAAGATCGAAAAGTTCTTTAGTTTCATGTCTAACATGTGTCAACTGTTTCTTTATGCATCCATTGAGTTCGCAAATAATTTAAAATTCAAAATTTGAATTCGGTAACTGTTTGAATTGATCTTCTCCCAACAACTTGACACATCTCAAAATTCTTAAATATTTGAGTAAAATCATGCAATTTTTAAATTAATCCTAAAAAGATTAAATCAGTCAAAATCAGTATCTATCTTCGAAATATTTTAAGAGCATCTCTAATGTTTAGTTTTAATTTTATTTTATTTTAGATTTCACACAATATTACATAAATATTTGTGAGACTATGTATCATAAAAATTGATTTAAAATTTAATATAAAATTCGTCACTTCAATATTTTATTTTATTTTAATTTAACAATACATAATAAAATTACAATATTCATTTGATGAATTTAATAGATATATAAAGAGTAGTGTTTTACTAATATCTCTTTACTGATACTAGTATCATTTTAAAATTGTGTTCAATACAAATTTTAATTTCAAATAACTTCAATCACTGTAAAAGTCAAAACTAATACAAAAAAATATTCCTGCTCTAAGTTTATCACCTTAGTTCTTCTGTTCATTCGGTGACTAACGACATTAATGTTTATCTATTTATCTGCATAAGCTTGTCAAAGTGAAGAGGTCTGTTGTGCATACCCACCCTTGTCATTAATCTTGACTGGTACAATCTTCTTCCATTAATTATACGATCATTGTGAATAGAATTTTAGTTCCACATTGTTATGGTCAATTCATGATATAAATATATTCGTTCTAGTTGCACTGAGTTAAAATGCTTCAATGATTAGTTTGAATTTTATTACAAGTAATTTGGATTTCACTGCTAGCACTTTTGTCCTGCATATAATCCAGAAATCATTAATAAAAAAAGACATTTGGTCAATGTCCCAGATTTGGAGGTTCTCTACATTTCCGCTACTCATTATGCTGGAGCAACAACAATTTGATCTCTCAATAAGTGGTATGTTGCTGCACAAAAATGATATTTATGGATGAGATAGGATTTGTGCACTTGGAGATTAATTTGCCATGGTTCTATAAATTTATTGGATTAGCTAAGTGTATTGTGTGTTGCCAATAAACTTGTTATTTCAACAAACATTAACGTTAGTTACAGAATAGGCAGAATGATTAATGTGATTAATTTTAAAATTTTTAGAATTAATTTTAAAATTATAATCTTTTAAAAACTAATTTAATCATTTACTGTAAAATATTTTTAAGTGTTTATTCGATTCTCTTCATAACATTTTCGTTTTATGAAACTTTATGTGAATTTTTTTTATTTCAAATATTACTTGATACTTGTTTAATTTACATATATATATTTTGAATGTATCTAATATATATATTTTTTTAAATATTTGGTTAATCTCATTTAGCGGTAAACACGCATCTTCACACAAATTTTTTATTGGATTTATGTGATTTTTTGCATAATTTTTTTTATTGTCTTAGATTTTTATATTGAGTAAAGTATCGTTTTTGTCCCCAACGTTTGGGGTAAGTTGTAAAGTTGTCCCTAACGTTTCAATCGTCCTATTTAAGTCCCTAACATTTTAAAATTGTCTCAATGTTGTCCTACCGTTAGTGATCCGTTAACAGAATTAACGGCGGGACAAAATTGAGACGATTTTGAAACGTTAGGGACTTAAATAGGACGAAAACGTTGGGGACAAAAACGATACATAGAAATAAATTTTAATTCTATCCTTCAATAATATTAATTTTTTATTGTACATAGTATTTAATTATTTTTTAATCACATCTAAGTAAATTACATTTAATCACATTACTTTCATTCTAAATAAATTTATGTTTTTTATAATTTTACACTTAAAATAATGTAATTTTTTATAAATAAATAAATTTTACTCTTTTATTCTAAATAAATAATGTAATGTGATTAGAATGAAAGTGTAAAATTATAAAAAAAAATTATAAGCAATGTGATTAAGTAATGAAAGTAAGATTACATTATTTAAAATGAAAGTATAAAATTTATTTATTTATTAAAAAAGTTACATTACTTTAAACATAAAATTATAAAAAAATATAAGTAATGTGATTAACTAATAAAAGTAAAATTACATTATTTAAAATGAAAGTGTAAAAATTATTTATTTATAAAAAAATTACATTACTTTAAGTGTAAAATTATAAAAAACTAAATTAATTTATAATGAAAGTATAAAATTATAAAAAAAAATTATAAGTAATGTGATTAAGTAATGAAAGTAAAATTACATTATTTAGAATGAACGTGTAAAATTATAAAAAAAATTAATTTATTTAGAATGAAAGTAATGTGATTAGCCATAATTTATTTAGATGTGATTAAAAAATAATTGAATATTATGTATAATAAAAAATTGATATTATTGAAGTATAAAATTAAAATTTATTTTTATGTATCTCAATTTTGTCCCGCCGTCAATTCTGTTAACGGATCCCTAACGGCAAGACAATATTGAGTCAATTTTGAAACGTTAGAAATTTAAATAGGACGATTGAAATGTTAGAGACAACTTTGGAACTTACTCCAAAAGTTGGGGACAAAAATGATACTTTACTCTTTTATATTAAATTATTCCTTTTGGAATCAACAAAATAATTGAACTCTAATCTTTAGATTATAAAAATTCTAATTCTATATTATGATACTATTTTTTTTTAAATTTAAACTAATAAAAATAGACATATGAATAATTATTATATTTCTAACACTTAACATTTTACTTTATTTAAGTAATTAATTAATAGAGCTACTCACATAAAGTTGTTCAAAATATCTTTTTTTAATTTAAAAATATTTTATTTCAAGTTTTCAACCAATCAAATTAACACACATTATCAATTAAATCACATTATTTTTGTCAAAATTAAACCGAATAAATTGGTTCCATCGAAAATTAAATGAACTAAATTTTAAATCGGTCTGAATTAGTTTTTTTTTAATATAAAATTTAACCAATTATATGTGTTGTAATTTGATTGGTTGAAAAATAAAAAATCTTTAAAAAAAGATATTTTAAATTAAACAACTTTATGGTTATGTTTGGTTGGAAGGAAAAAAATAGAGAGGAAAGAAAGGAAAGGAAAGGAAAGGAAAAGAAAGGAAAGAAATTGAGTGGATTTTTATTTTTTTTAAATGTGTTTGGATAAAAGAAAAATAAGAAAAAAAGAAATGTTATAAAAAGATAATTTTATCTTTATATTATATAAATGATATAGAAAAAAGTAAAAGAGATAATATTAGAAGTAGAGAGAGAGATTTAGTTTTTTCTCCATTTTCTCTCTATTATTGAAAAAAAAAATTAGTTGATCCTACCAATATTTTTTTATCTATTTTTTTTTCTCTCATTTCTCTTCTCAATCAAATAAAAAAAAAATTATTTTCCTTTCTATTTCTTTTTCTCTCTTTTTTTTCCTCCCATTTTCACCTCAAACAAACACACCTATGAATATATGGTTCTTTGGCTTTCACGAGGTGCATGATTGGTTCAAGCATGGCCTCCTCAAAGAAGGTTGTTCCAAATTTGCAGCTATAATATGGTCAATTTGGCAAGACAGAAATATGGGTAATTTTCAGGGAGTTTTCGGATCTGCTGGGTCAATTGCATACAAGGCTCGCAGGTGCATGGTGGATTTTGAATATACAACTCAGAATCGAGTGTGTTGCATCCAGGGATTAAAACCTCTATCTTGGTCTCCGCCAGAACCTGGTGCTTGGAAGTTAAATTGTGATGGGAGTGTGAACTTGGGGGATAATTGTGCTGGTTTTGGGTGGGTAATTCGCGATAGCTCCAGTCAATGGGTAATAGGATGCTCAGGAAATTCCTTTGGATCTAGTGTCATCAAGATGGAGTTGTGGAGTATATGGAAAGGTTTGGCTTGGGCTTGGGAGGCGGGTCTTAAGCTTGTTGTCTGTGAGACAGATTGCGCAGCAGCTTTTGAGCTAGTGACTGGTTGGCAAGTTCCACTCTGGCATCTTGAAAAAGAAGTAATACAACTGATCTTTGACTTGAAGTTAAGAAGGGATTGGGATATTCGTTTTGAGCTTATCCCGAGAGAAGCTAATGTCGTGGCAGATCGGTTGGTAAAGATGGGATCTGGAGGTAGCGGAACTGATGAGGTTCACCTTTGGCACCAGCCACCAGAGATGATTTATCCTCTCTTACTGTTAACAACCTGATTTCTTTTCTTTTTCTTTTCTGCTCTTTTGTTTTTTCTCTTGGTTGTTCACCAAAAAAAAAACACACCTATGAATAAGCCTATGTAGTATTATTAAGAACAAAAGTCAACCACCCAATCCGGACCTGTTGAGATTCTCCGTTACCAGATGTAGTGGAGTTATGAATGATAATTCCATAACGGAAACCTAACGAATGGTAAAAAAATCTGCACCATTAAATCGATATTAAAAAAAAATTTAGTAGTAAAATAAAAACACTAAATTTTCTTAAAGTTATAATTTATATTTTTAAAAAAATCTGTTTTACTTAAAAAATAATTTTAATATTATAAATAAATAAAAAATATTTTTATATTATCGTACCTAAATATAATTATTAGATAAAAGTATATTTTTACATAAAATATTTAAATATAAAATTATTTTTATTTTTGGATAAAATATATTTTTTATTTTTAATGTTTTTGAAATATTTTAAAAATATTCTTAACATTTAATTGATTTAATTTTATCCTTAATATTTGAAATAAACTTTAATTTTATCTTTTATATTAATTTTTTGTCAATCAATTTTTTTTAATTATATACTTATCACATATTCATCATCGTATCATACCATTTTTTCTCATTTTTTCTTATTCGAGTAGCAATCTCTCTCGACTTCTATTATTTTCATAGATATTTTCTCTCCATACTTTTTTTTATTTTACTGCCATTCACTCCATCTTTACTATCTCACTTCACTGCAATTCGAAAGCTTTCATCATTAATATTAAAGACAAAAAATATATATTTTTTTATCTTTTAAAAATTCTTTTAAAAAAATTATTCAAATAAATTTTAAGTATTAGAATGTCTTTATAAATTGTTCTTCTATGTGTAATAAACTTGGTGAAAAAAGCCTCCTCATCTCAAAAACTACGAAATTCGAATGATCGCAAGAATTTTGAACAAATATTATGCATAAAAAATTTAACTTTGTGAATCGCTTTTGAATTTTATCAGTGTGCATTATTTCTTCCTTTGTGATTATTCGTCTAAATAAATTTTAAATTGGATGAGCATGTAAAAGAAATTTCGGCAGCAATAATTTCACTTCACAATTTTTTATTACATTTGATTGTAGCCTAATGGTTACTATTGCCTTGTAGCACAATTTAACTATTAAAGCACAAGGATAACTGAAATAATAAGAAAGTAACAAATATAATTAACAAAGTATTTAAACATCCCGTGTTGCAACGTGAATCATTTTCTGGTCTGATCGATGAGGTGCTCAAATCTTCTTCTATGTGTATTGAAATTAAAGATTTATTTAAATTTCAATTCTTACATGCCTGCAGAAAATAAATGTTAGGTTTTTTTGAGCATATAACTATTTGGAAAAAATTATCTCTCACATAACAATAGTGTTAGTATATATAGACTATAGAGTACTGTACTTCAAGCTCAAAGTATATATATAACACGGAAACCAAAATGGAACACAAAGTAAATTTAAAAATAAATTAAACTATTGAAATATTTTGGATTAGTTGCACTTTCCCTCTTGAACATTATTATTAGGTCACATGCAACTTTAGCCCTTAAACTTTAAAAATGCGCAAATTAACATTTAAATTTTTAAAGATTTAGAGCTAAAGATCACATAATCTACAATTCAGAGAGTAAATCGCAATTATCCCAAATATTTATTTCATATGTTATTTTGACTACATCTTAAGGCCCTTGTCATATAGGTAAATGATTTATATGCTTTATTTTTCAATATCTTATTAATCTTTGGTGAATTCTACCCAATCATTTTTAAAATAATATAAAAATTATCTTCTATGATGTGTCACACTTTTAATTTAAGTTATTATCTTAAGCATAGTTAGATTATACTGTAATAAATTTTTAAAAAGGGTAAATGTATAATTTATTAAAAGATTAGAAACTGATTGTTTTTAATTTTCCAAATCACGTTAACGGTAGCCCCTCTCTCAATGTAACTCAGCAACTCTTTCTCACTAGTCAGCCTCTCCTGAAGTCTCGAAGACTCGAACGGCGAACTCCAGAGTACAGAAGTCACAATTACCGGCTCCTCTGATTCGTCTCGCCAACTCCGGTGCGTCTCCAGTAATACACCGTCACGTTTGTGGCTCCCCTACTTTGCGTCGTCACGTCTCTTTGCTCTGGTGCATCTCTTGTCATCGCGTCCTCGTTCGTTGCTACTGTCACCTCTGGCCAGAATCTGCTTCGCCGTGTTTAGATAAATTGGTTTTCTCTCTTCTCTGCATTCTTAAAACTTCCTATAAGTTTTTTTTATGTATTCAATTGGCTTATAATTTGATTAAAATCAACGAGGCAGTGTTGCTTTGGAGATGCACGAAAATGAAAAAAATGGGGAAGAGCGAAAGGCCGAAAGTCATTACAGAGGATTAGAATACAATTACATTTTCTGGAAACGATTTAGAAAAAAGTCATGTTTCAATTTTTAATACTTTAAAATTAAAAATTGCATATTTACACATTTTAAAAACTAATTTAATTATAAAATATTCTAACTATGGCTAACCTAATAACTAATTAAAAAGTGACACATATCACACCAGATAAATTACATGTTACTTTACAAAGAGTATGATAGAATTCACCTTAATTTTTATACTACTCTAAACTTTTGGTGCAATTTAAAAAAAAATTAAGATAATTTGGAAGTATTTATTATTTCATATATTAATATTAAAAAATATAAAAAAATAATTTTTAAATATGAATATTATTTATTTAACTTTTTTTTCACTCACTCTTTTGAAAGTCATCTAAACCACTATGATTCTATCCAATTCTTTATGAATGAATAACCTTTATTTTTAAAATATTTAGGGTTTAGAATTAGAATTTAAGATACATAATTTAAAATTTATGGTTTAGAATTTAAAATTTAGAATATAAAATTTAAAATAAAAAATATAGACCGATGTCAGATGAAAAATATTAGCTTCCTAGTTGAACTCATGATTATAATAAACTACTTAAAGTACCATGATTTTGTTTTAATTTTTATTTTGTATCATATAGTTGAATATCCTACATACTTTGTATCTTTGATCAGTTAACACTCACCAATGAGTGGAAAATTTTTCATATAGTAAAATATGAATATTAAATAATTAATATAATATAATAATTTAAAATTTAAATACTTACCATTGCTATAACTTTCCACCGGAGGACGATACTTAGTATTGCATCTCTAATGCAATCCTCCGCCGCCTCCGGATTATTTCTATAGCGGCTCTTGCATGATTGAGCACAACGTTTCAGCTTATATTCCGGATGTTGAAGACCATCGTATTGAGCTGAAGACCATTTTGGAATACTGTCATGCGATTCAACAATGATAGCACAAATAACAAATCCAATAATAATGAAGGAACATGTTATTTGTTTATACGTCACACCACCATTTCTAGCCATATTATATATATGTCTCTTCTTTTTGTTTTGGAAATGCAAATGTATGATATACCATGCATGAAGTTTTATAAAGGCTTAAAATTTCAGAATTGATATATTTGTTACTTAATTCATGTCCTTTTAAATCGCCTTAAGGGTGTCCCCTCGCTTTGTTAGGAGTCATAAATTAACAATATAATCAAAACCATAAATTAATTTTGGTTGCCCCTTAAAGTCATTGAGTTTCGAGAAAAAAAAAATGGTCTTTACATATTTTGAGATTATGTAACTTATAAATATATAGTTTAGATGGATGCAGTAATATATAGTGGCATGATACTATTTTTTTAAAAAAATTAAATTAATAATAGCAAAAGTAACAAGTCAAATATGAAATCAGAGAAGTAATCAATCAAACTAAATTAACGTGGAAGAGATTACAAAAGTAACAATAAAAAAAGGTTTTCATAGGAATGTACAAAAGAACATAGAAGAAAAATTCAAAAGTTACCGTGTCGCGACCTGAGGAGATGCATCGACAGAAGAGACAACGAAAAAAGAGATTGTCGAAGTACATGGTGGCATTAGCGCTAGTAGTAAGGAGATGAATGACTGTAGCGGTGGTGGTGGCAGTGACGACAACGACCACTACAAGATTTTTATTTATTTGTGGAGGTTTATAACCCCCACCAAATGGTTTGTGAGGGTTTCCAAAACTCCCAAAATTTGAGGTGCCACGAGGTCTTTTGTGGGGGTTTTTAAAAACCTCCACGATCTATTTAATGGAGGTTTTAAATGTGTTTAGTGGGGGTTTTATATTATACTTTTGTGACAGTTTTAAATCACTTTTGTGACGGTTTAAAACCCCCACAAATTGATTTTTTAATTTAACAAAAATTAACTATTTTGTGAGATTTTCAAACCTCCACAAATTTTATAATTATTTATTTATTTTTAATTTCAAATCATTCATTAATCTCATCTTATTTACATATTCTCAAATTAAAAATTTATTTTTTGATATCAAAATTTAAAAATTAAATCTTGACAATTCAGAGAGACACCCCCATCTAGATCGGTAATACAGCCCAAGAACAAAAGAATTTGATTCAAACATTCATGATCATAGAATCTACAACTTAATATATATATATAAAACTTAGAAATTAAACATGAAGAATGCTCCAGATGTATCAATTATCAAATGAGATTTCAAAGAGAATTAATAACCTCTCATTTATTAAGCAGCAAGAAATACAATGTTCTGAGTATAAGGTACAAAATGGAAAATCAAGTACTTTATAAGCCTTCCTTACAAGTCAGGTTCAAGGCTTCAATTGTGTATTCATTGAAAATTTTGATTTTCTATATGCATACCGTGCAGCCACCTAATGCCGCTACCCAGGCCACTTTCTAAGAAAATAGGGAAGAGGAACGTGGCTGGGAAGGGTGGAAAACAACCATCAATTCTCATGAGTGATTAACTGCTTCTTTAATTAATCTGTCTTCTGTGCCCAATGATGCAGGTTACAAAATATTCACAATTGTAGTATAATTGAAAATGCTTTAGTATTCAGGAGAAGATAGAGTGATATAATACCTATAAAACTTGCAAAGGTTCCAATGATTCTCCATGATTGTGGAGAAGGCGAATAGCAGCATTAAACATGGGCTCCTTACCATCTTGTGGATCCAAATACATTTCAAGCAACCTGAGGCCATCATCAGATTTAAAAATGCAAAAATCCATTACAATGTGCAAAAGAACTTCTAAATAAATATTTTTCCAATCTAACACCTTGTAATTGTTTGCATTTAAGTGTTCTATTGCATGTCACACAAATTAACCAGAGAATTACAAAGAAACTGGAGAGCTTTGCTTCTATCGTTTTAATGAATTTATATTTATTCATTTATTTTATTGAGGATACCTGGTCCTCAAATATCTATGTAATATCCTTCTCTTCTTGTAAATGATATTTCTTCTTTTGTCAGATACTAATAATATTCGGAGGAGTCATGTGAAAGAAAGTAAAATTACCGGGAGATATGTACCATCAATAGAGAGATTGAAGCAGCTTAGGCGATCTCCAACAAGTGAATAAGCTCCACACTGGAGAACTATTGCACCGGGTTGATATGTTTCCACTACTTTAGAGATGATCTATAGTATAAAAATTTTCAAAGTTTCAGATTAAATGGAATCAAGTAAGAAATAATGCACAGAGACAAAGTGAGAGGGAGTTGGACTTACAGTATTGAAAAGTCGACTAAAGCTAGGGTCATCTATTCCATCCTTGAATGGGACATCTATGGCATAATACTTGCCTTCTTTTTCTCCTATTTCCGTCAATACAGTTATATCAGTTCCAATCATTCAAAAATAGAGCTTTAATATATTTTAAAGAATAAAAATATTCAATTTCAGCAAATATGCAGCTAGCAACATGCCACTATCAAGTGGTGCCTGAGACCTGACAACTTACAAAAATACAGACTTAAAAATATATATGGGACTTCTAACATAATAAACTACAAAGTTATAATAGACTTCTAACATATTTAAAACAAAACAGGATATAATAGACTTCTAACATTATGTTTCAGCCTAACTCTATATTAGTATTCAAGATAAATCATAAACAAAACTAGGCCATAACACATCCGAATACTTAAAACCATTCTAAATGATATATGATGTGATAATGATTGTACAATGGGATCCCTTCAGAAGACACTGTTCTATACTCTTTAGACCATTACCTTATGAAGACAATTGGAACCTGCCACTAGGCTTTCTTCTTCTCCATCCCTGACATTTTCCAAATTCAAAAACCATTCAGCATCACCAATATTAACAAGAATAAAAGAGAGGAAGGAAAGATTTTCAAGTCACAAACTTACAAAGATAAGATAATACACAAATGTCAATCCAGCCAATACAACAAATGCGATCTGAAATACGTTGTACCTGTTATGTAGCAGCCATTTTGTCAGGTTATATATAAGCAAAGTATAGACAAAGGAAAAAATAATACAAGTAAATATTCATATTAACTCTTCAACAATAATAGTGAAAATAACATTCCTAATATGAATATCATATAAGTTATTGATGCAACACAAAATGTAGCCATTAAATGGTAAACACTAAATCAAATATTTACTTTGAACACTAATCCAATATATTTTAGGTGTGTGAATATTAAAAACCTAGTAGGATAAGGTTTTGTTGTTGTTATAGTACAAGAAAAAAAGTAGACCATCTTACTATGCGGTATATATTTGCAAACTATTAAAAGGTTCCACATTTGCCCTTAAAAGGATACAGGAAAGTGAAAAAAAATCCAGCTCTACTCACTTGTACAAATATTTAATTCCACGCAGAGACTCCAAGGCGTGGCCAAATATTTCCTGTGCTGTAGCTGCTTGATCATAGTAGGCAAATGCTGTCGCACAAAACTGGATCACACTGAAATAGTGAAATATTTTAACATTATTAGCAGTTTAGTCAAAGCACATGAATACAACATAGGCAAGTCAACTGCTTCAACAACGGAGCCCTCTTTCATTATTCCATCGGCAATTTCTGTGGCCAAAACAGACAAATTATTCAGATTGTGGAAAACACTTCAGAATACAACATATTTATACAAAATCAATCTTCAAGGAATTAAAGAACAAACTAGCAATCATGGTTAGAGTACTTATTTCATTCATACTGTTGGACCTGCCAACAAAGAAGTCCCTAAGTCTGCAATAGCTGAACAGCTATCAGCACAAATTCTTGGATAGCAATGTGATCATATCAGTAAATTAGAACTGAAATCATAAACCATTTACGATCATGTCATAAGAAAAACTAGCAGAATTATACTAATTTTTTTGGTCTTCACATACCAGTTCTTTTGTCTCCAATAAGTATATCTCCCATATCAAACTTTTGCAAAGAAAAAAAAAAGATAAAAGTTAGTAAAAAAAAGAAGGGAAATAAAAAATGCATTGTAATTTTTAAGAAAAAAGACTATATTTAATGATTAACCTCCCAATATCTTTTTCTTGACACAGGCACATAAGTGTGCTTTCCCTTGTAGTCCAAAAACAAGTTCGCCCCCATTCTCTTCCTCTGGGTTACGGTTCAGCCAAAATGAAAACATCGATTCCTTAACAAAACCTTGATCAAGCATATTGTACCTGTTACACATTATATCTGACAAGAAACAGGAATCAGATGAACTTGAAGAAATGAATAATCAAAATTTGGATGCTAGCAGTACCAAACTGGAACAGCTTTTCCAACTACTATCTCTTAAAAGTGACTAGTGCAAACTAATTAGAATGCTCTGTTTAAACAATTGCAAACAAAAGCTTCAGTGTCTTAAATCAATCCTGCTACTGAACTTAAAGCAAACTGCATCATGAATTACCATCATCTTCAGAAACTGCAACAACAAGGTTAGTTAGACAGTGCATTAACCTTGACATGAGCAAAGATGTTATAATCAACTTATACAATAAAATAGAGAAAACAAGAATTGGAAAAATAAAATGAATGAAAATGGTTCTACTTACTAACCTGATGGTCATTGTTGTACTTATCAAATATCAACAGCCTTTGCTTTGCTCCAATGGTCTCTAATCTGTGCTATTGTTGTTGAGAAAAGTATCAATTTCCAAGAAAAGGGAAGAATCCATCATGCTGTTGTTGAATCAAGAGCATAATTAATCAATAATCATGAATCAGAGCATGGAGTTGTTGAATCAGGGGAAAAAGGAAGAATAAAATAAAATAAAAATAGCATCAATTATAAAATGATCAAAATGGAGAAATAAAACTCAACAAGAAAGTTATAATTGAATTATTGATTGCTAACCAAATATGCGATTCACATCGTCCGATCCTTCGATAGAAGGTGACGCCGCGATACGCTGAGCTTTGCGACCTCGGTCCATGTCTACTCTTCTTCACCTGTTGCGCTCTATGAAGAACCATTCTTTGCTCCACCGCCGCCATTGCTGTTGCACTATCACCGCCGCCGCACTACCACCGCTGCGATCTTTCTTCATAACAAATTCCAACCACGCTATATATGCATGAAAAATGTAGAGAAAAAGTGAAAAACAATTGAATATCCAAACTGAGTTAAATAAATAACAATGAAAAAGAAAAAAAAATGAACAAACAGAAATTGAACTTAGGTGATTGAGGAGAAAATCAAACGCGTCGACAGATAAGCTTGATGGAGGCTCCGACGGTGACTACGAACTCACTCTCTCTTATCTCGAAAGCTATGGCGTGTAGACGAGCTTACTCTCTCTCTCTGATCTCGAACACTAGAGCTTACTCTCTCTCTCTCTCTCTGATCTCGAACACTAGAGCGAGCTTGATGGTGATAATGGAGAAGAGATGAATGTGGTGGTAATAGATCTAGGGTTTCAGATCTCACATAAACATTGATTTGGATTTTGGACGATTTTAAACTTGAAATTTTTAAATTTTAACTAACAATAATTAATGGGAGTTTTAGATGATGCCACAAATAAAATAGATTGGGGAGGTTTTAAAAAATCTCCATAAAAAAAATTCCATAATTAAATAGAAATCTTGTAGTGGACGGCTGTAATTTAGGGTTTCGATTAGGTCTTACTCACTCTCCATCTTACTCGAAGTTAGCCCTAGTTTGCATCTTTAGTATGGGATTTGAATGTTTGTTTGGGCCTAAAATGTGTGGGTGTTTTAACTATACAATGTTAGAATTTTTATTTTTAGAAATTTTATAAATGGTCACAAATAGATGATGTTGGGGAGGTTTTGAAAAATCTCCACTATAAAACCTCCACCAATTAATAAGAATCTTGTAGTGTTTAAATCTTTAGGTCATAAAAAATTCTAATACTATATTATGAAATTATTTCTTCTAAAAATTTAAACTAATAAAAATAGACATGAATAATTATATTTCTAACCCTTAACATTTTACTTCATTTAAGTGATTAATTAATGGAGGTCACTCACATAAAGTTGTTCAAAATATCTTTTTTTAAAAATATTTTATTTCAACCAATTAAATTACCACACATAATCAGTTAAATCATATTATTTTTGTCATAAACCAGATAAATTGATTCAATAAAAAATTAGTGTTGAGTTTGAAAAAATAATATTAAAATGATGATCAAACATTATTAAAATGTTAATTAAGTGTTTATAAAATATTTTTAATTGTTTGTTTGATGCTTTTGTTTAGTGTGCAGGAAGAAAAATTAATTTTTCATTGATCCAAGAAGCATGAAAAATAAGCCTACACTAATACTCCAAATATTGATCCAAAATGAGAAACAGGTGAACCATAAAAAAAAGAAAAGGAAACAAGTCACATGTTATGAGTAGAAAAGCAAATTAATTATGCCCCAAATAAACAAGCCAATCTTGATCACCAAACAAAGGTTGCCTCATACCAAAGTGATTTAAATCAAGTGGCTGAATGTTAAAAAGAGAAAGAAATCTAAAGAGATCCAAATCCTTCAAAGTCCATGATGAATTAAAGAAAGAAACCAAAGGCCACAAGCTCCATACGGTGATCACAAAAAGCATTTATTTTCTCCCATGCATTGGTTACTGGAACTCAAATTCCAATTCAATTAATTGCATTTCTTGATAACCGAAACTCCCAATTCAATTCAATTTACTTTGCATTGAAAACTTTCACCAAAAGCTTCTCTCTTCTCTCTCCTCTCTCACTTGCTTTGATCAAATCACATCATCTTCCAAGAAAGAAAGAAAATAGAATGCACATAGAGTGGGTTATGACCAAAGGCTACAGGCTCCATACGAAAGCTATTCTCTCTTCTCTCTCCTCTCTCTTGCTTCGGTCAAATCACTCTTTCATAGAAGAAGAAAGAAAAAAATGGAAGACACAGAGGGAAGAAGATTTTTTCCACAGAAGAAAGATCTGCGAAGTGAGGCTAAAAGATTTCTTTGCCAAGAAAAGAACAGAAAAGTCTCGGTTCTTGAAGCAAATCTATCTTGAAGGCTCAGCAAAAATTTGTTTTCGTTTTTGTGCTACAAAGAAGATCTAAGTCTCAGAATCTGTAGCTGGAAGAAGCAAAAATGGAAAGCATGAAGCTGTCCTAGGTTAGATGCTCATCAACACTCAGAATCAAATTTTGGAGCCAAAATCAAGATCAATGGCCAAGATTGAAGAATATGGATGAAAAAGGATGAGAGAGGTGCATGCAAATAGATTCGATTTCTCTCTCTCTCCTCTGTTGAAGCTGCTGTTACTCTGTTGTTGGAGAAAAAGACAGTGCTAGGGTTGAATGTGACTCAACCTTGGAAGCTTCACTCTTCTATATTAAGGGTGAACGGCCAAGGGTTGAAGGTAAGGAGTGAGAGCACACGTTTGGGTTCCCATAACTTTTTGAGCTGTTTATTCTTCTCCTTCATGGCTTTCATTGAATTTTTTTTTCAATTTAGTCTGTCTGTGTTTCATTGGTAAAAGGCAAAATGTGAGGTTTTGTAAGAAAAAACCAATGAGTGAAAAAAGGCAGAGTTAAAGAAAAAGCCATAGTTATCTCAGAAATTCTTCGTATGTATTTCTGTTTTGTTGTCATGATCCTGAGGGGATTCCCTTGCAAGTTGGGTTAGCACTTTACAGTTGAAAGCTAGGGTGAGTCCTAGTCCCTTGCAAGTTGGGTGAGCACTTTGTTGTTGAAAGCTAGATTGAGATCTAGTCAAATTCAGAT
This sequence comes from Arachis ipaensis, assembly GCF_059453495.1. Lineage (NCBI taxonomy): Eukaryota > Viridiplantae > Streptophyta > Magnoliopsida > Fabales > Fabaceae > Arachis > Arachis ipaensis. Next base: position 114,133,789 of record NC_142437.1, read on the forward strand.
TGGGTGTAGAATCTGGATTTGTCCCAGATAGAAATGGGTAGTTCCTAGGAAGAAATTGGTGTTTGTAATGTTGTGAAAACATAGTGAAATTCCATCATTGTTGTGATTGAGACTGGATGTAGGCTACATTGCACCTAGTAGCTGAACTAGGATATATCTGGCGTTACTTCTTTTTCCCTACTCCTTTCTCTGTTTCTGTTTATCAGGAGACAAAAATAAAAGTGTCTCTCAACTCGTCACGAGCCAAAACAAAAGTACCTCTCAACTTGGCACGACACAAAAGTAGAAATATCTCCTGAAGTTTTTCTGAAGAATCAGAAATTAATATACAGTGAAAAAGGGGCTAAGATTCAACCCCACATTCTCTTAGCCACTGATTACCATCAATTAGGTGAACCAAATTTTATACCAGTTTGAATTAGTATTTTTTTTTTATATAAAATGACTACAATATCGTTATTATACAAAATGACTAAAATATCCCTATTATATATATATATATATATATATATCTTTTCTGTGTCATCGCTCTCCTTCTCTCAGATTCTCTCCTTCTTCTTCTCTCTGCCACCCTCGTCCATTCTCACTGCCGTATGCCATCCTCCCCCTCTCACTGCTTACACACTCTCAAGGTTATCGCAGAACTGTCATCGCGTGCCTGACACCCAGCTCGAGGGGAACTGTCGTCGCCGGAGGGAAAATCATCCGTCACCCTCCTCCCCTCTCTGGCTCTCTGGCTCTGCGACTACAATTTTCTATACCTTTCTAACTATCTGTCATAGTGTAACTGCATCTCTTTTTCTCTGATTTCTGGCTCGCTGCTACTCTTCTCCTCCCCTTCGCCGCCAAATCAAGTAAGACCTCCCATTTATCCTCTTCATCGTTCAATCTGTTGTACTTATGCTATATTATTTTTTTCTTTGTGTTTTTTTTTAAATATGCTTATGATGTATTATTGATGATTCTGTTGAATTTTGAGTTATTAATTTACTAAATTTTTATTTGAATTTAGTTTATTAATATTAAATTATTGTTGTTGAGATTGAATTATAAATTCAATTTTTTTAGTTTATCAATTTTATTCTCCATCCCCTTGTTCGGTCCTAAATTTATTAATTTGATTATGAAATGCTCTTATACTATTGTTTAGTGCAACATCTTATAGGGGTTTGATATATGGTCTCATTTAATTTAATGGCTTACTATCACAATACACTTGCTTGTCATGTCAAAGAATGAGGAGAAAAAAAGGAGAAAGAAATGTGATTCAAAAACCATTTAAAAAGGACAAAGAATAAGAAGATTCTAGTGTGAATGCAATTGAAATAAGTCTTGAATTGTTTTTCCATTTTAGTCAACTTTCTAATAAGTTAATTGACGAAATAGAAAGGGAAATAAGTATATAATATGCTTTGCTCAAACTTTAGTATGTTCAAATTAGTAAGAGTAGATCACTTTGTATGTATGACTTGTTTAGGAAAAATTTTAGATGAAGTATTGTGCTTTCTTATTTTTATATTTTATCTGGTAAAAATTGCTTGCAATCTTTTCATCATTTTGCACAAAATTTGTTTATAGGATGTCCAGGACAAGTCAAGATCTGTGACCAAGGCTAGCTCCTGTCATGAAGTGTTAATATAATTCTAGTATTTTTTTTAGTTTCTTCTTATAAAATTTTATCTGAATTGGCAGCGAAAAAGAGGAGAAGAGCAGCAGCGAGCTCACTACAAAAAATTCTGGTAAAAACGGCGGTTTTTTTGGGTAAATCGCCGTAATTCTGGGCGCCATTCTAGTTATTACGGCGGTTTTTGAATAGGTTAAAATGGTGGTTCAAATCGCCGTTATTTCCAGGGTTAAAATGGTAGTTTTTGGATAGGTTAAAATGGCGGTTTGAACCGCCATTATTACTCTGATAGAGTGGCGTTTTGGTTGGTTAAAACGATGGTTCAAACCGCCGTTATTTTCAGGGTTAAAATGGCGATTTTTGAATAGGTTAAAACGGCGGTTTGAACCACCATTATTACCCTGACAAAGTTGCGTTTTGATTGGTTAAAACGGAATTTTTGAACCGCCATTTTTACCCTAATAGTAGCATTTTGGTTAGTTAAAATGACATTTTTGAATGCTGTTTTACCCTGACAGTGACATTTTTTATCGTTTGAAAAAATAATTTTTACCGTCATTTTTATCGCGTTAAATAAATAATTTTATGATTAAAATTTTACAATAGCAAAAAATCATAATCCATAAATAAAATATTATATAACTCATAAACAAAATATTAATATAATATATAATTTTTTATTATTGAAAATCAGAAGTAATAACTCCTATACAAAACATTATCTTACTAAACTTAGCAAAATACAAGCATTGCAATAAACACTAATCAGTCAAATCTACCATCCAATTCTCTAAACTATGTTAATATCTAATAATGTATTTAAACCATCTAATAAGTGCTGTTTTTACTATGGTACTAAAAATCCTTCCCTTCAAAGCTTCAACTCAACAAACACATTTTAGTGCTGATTAAATTGCATAAAGTAACATACGTGTCGTTTTGGATGAGATTTGCTTCCTCTTGTGCAAACCTATAATCATGAAAATAGATTGCAAGAATTCAGATTATTTAATCCTAAAATCAAATGCAGCAATAACAATCATACATAATGAAGCTGCTCAAATCTCTTATTCTAATGCATAGAGATATAGGCAACAAAAACAGTTAGCATATATCAAACATCGTGTATAACACCGGTAGATTCGTCACTTCGATTAACTAACCTGTGGTCTTGCTGCTCTTTGTAGGAGCTCTGTAGAAGTACAATTGCTCGAATTGGTAAAGAAGTTGCAAGTAGAGCTTTTATGGGAAAAAAATAACAGAGAAAAAAATATGGGAAGATCAAGTCAAAAAGCACAATTGTTGCTTCTATGCACAAGCAAAATATACGGTAAGATAAAAAGCTATGTCACATCACAAAAAAAAAGAACAAGATAAAAATTAACTCTTATGAAACAATATAATAAGAAAAAAAAATCCTCCATGGTCTCATTACCTTCTCAAATGTAGCAATCAAATTATCTCTGGCAGTTGAAAATCGACTCTCCACAACCAAACTCCTAAAATAATGATAAGCAGCTGCCAGCTCATCCTCAGAATATGAAGCCAATAAGGCAAGCTAAAAAGAAGAGGAAGAAGAAGAAATACTTATCAAAATGGCATACAATACTGATGAGCGGATATTTTATACGCTTTTTGGGGTTAATTTCATATAGTTTTTAGGATGTTTTAGTTAGTTTTTAGTCTATTTCTAGTAGTTTTTAGGAAAAATTCATATTTCTGGACTTTACTATGAGTTGTGTGTTTTTCTGTAATTTCAGGTATTTTTCTGGCTGAAATTGAAGGAGCTGAGCAAAAATCTGATTCAGGCTGAAAAAGGACTGCTGATGCTGTTGGATTCTGACCTCCCTGCACTCAAAGTGGATTTTCTAGAGCTACAGAATTCGAAATGGCATGCTTCCAATTGCATTGGAAAGTAGACATCCAGGGCTTTCCAGCAATATATAATAGTCCATACTTTGCACAAGGATAGACGACGTAAACTGGCGTTCAACGCCAGTTCTCTGCCCAATTCTGGCGTCCAGCGCCAGAAAAGGATCAAAAGCTGGAGTTGAACGCCCAAACTGGCATAAAAACTGGCGTTCAACTCCACAAATGGCCTCTGCACATGAATTGCTTAAGTCTCAGCCCCAGCACACACCAAGTGGGCCCCAGCACACACCAAGTGGGCCCCAGAAGTGGATCTCTGCATCATCCATCATAGTTTATCCAAATTTTGTAACCCTAGGCTACTAGTTTAGTATTTAAACAACTTTTAGAGACTTATTTTGTATCTCATGACATTTCAGATCTAAACTTTGTATTCTCTGACGGCATGAGTCTCTAAACCCCATTGTTGGGGGTGAGGAGCTCTGCTGTGTCTCGATGAATTAATGCAAGTATTTCTGTTTTCCATTCAAACACGCTTGTTCCTATCTAAGATGTTCATTCGCGCTTAACTGTGATGGAGGTGATGATCTGTGACACTCATCACCCTCCTCAAATCATGAACGTGTGCCTGACAACCACCTCCGTTCTATATACGATTGAATGAGTATCTCTTAGATTCCTTAATCAGAATCTCCGTGGTATAAGCTAGAATTGATGGCGGCATTCATGAGAATCCAGAAAGTCTAAACCTTGACTGTGGTATTCCGAGTAGGATTCAAGGATTGAATGACTGTGACGAGCTTCAAACTCCGGAAGGCTGGGCGTTAGTGACAGACGCAAAAGGATAGTAAATCCTATTCCAACCGGATCGAGAACCAACCGGTGATTAGCCGTGCTGTGACAGAGCGCGTGAGCGTAGTTTTCACTGGAAGGATGGAAGGTAGCCATTGACAACGGTGATCCACCAACACACAGCTTGCCATAGAAGGACGTGCGTGCGTGAACAAGAAGACAGAGGAAAGCAGAGATTCAGAAGACAAAGCATCTCCAAAACTCCAATATATTCTCCATTACTGCACAACAAGTAACCTTTAACTTATGCTCTCTTGGTTATTCGCAATTCAACTGATAAACATAATTGACTTCCTGACTAAGATTTACAAGATAACCATAGATTGCTTCAAACCAACAATCTCCGTGGGATTCGACCCTTACTCACGTGAGGTATTACTTGGACGACCCAGTGCACTTGCTGGTTAGTGGTACGCGTTGTGAAAAGTGTGATTCACAATTCGTGCACCAAGTTTTTGGCGCCGTTGCCAGGGATTGTTCGTGTTTGAACAACTGACGGATTATTCTGTTGCTTAGATTAGGAAAAATCTTTCTTTTTTTTGGTTTAGAGTCTTTCATTATTTATCCCTTGTTAAAATACTTTAAACTTATAGCTCAGTTATTTAGAACGTGGTGTTTATGTTCATGATAATTGGCTATCATAATTTTTTAAAAACTTTTTTCAAAAATAATTTTTCTATTAAATCCTGTGCCAAACTTTAAGTTTGGTGTTTTCAAAAATAATCTTTCTTAAAATTTTTGAAGGTCCCATAACTCATTTGGCTAGAGCGTTAATCTGTGTTCTTGGTAATTGGGTTAGAATCTTTTATACTCTTTTCGAAACCTTCTTTTTCATAAATAATATTTTCTCTATTAAATTGTGTGCCAAACTTTAAGTTTGGTGTTTTCTTGTTGAATCCCCCTTGGTTTTCGAAAATTTTGGTGGTTTTCTAAAAATTTTTAAGGTTGGTGTTCTTTCTTCATGTTCTTGTGTTCTTGTGAATCTTCAAAGTGTTCTTGAGTTTTCCTTGTGTCTTGATCTTAAAATTTTTAAGTTTGGTGTTCCTTGGTGTTTTCCCTCCAAAATTTTCAAAAACAAGGAGCATTAGATCTAAAAATTTTAAATCTTGTACTATCTTATTGTTTTTCTCTCTCCTCACTAAATTCAAAAATATCTTTTCAAAATATCTCTTCTAACTTCCTAACTTCTTATCTTTTCAAAATTTGTTTCAACTAACTAACTAACTTTTTGTTTGTTTCTTAATTTTTTCAAAACTACCTAACTAACTCTCTCTCTCTCTCTAATTTTCGAAAATATCTTCCCTCTTTTTCAAAAATTTCTGTTTTTTTTAACTAATTATTTTTATCTTTTTTTTTACGAAAAAAAAATTTTTTTTAACTTCAAAAATTCAAATTCTTTTTAGTTATTTTATTTTATTTAAGTATTTACTTCTTATAAAATAAAATAAATAAAAAGATAAGTCAGTCCAAGTTATATCCATAGATCCATCATGGACATAAGTGGAAATGAACAGTTCAGGAGGACTCTGGGGTCATATTCTAACCCCTCTACTGCTTCATATGGGAGTAGCATCTGCATACCCTCCATTGGAGTCAGTAGCTTTGAGTTGAATCCTCAGCTCATTATCATGGTGCAGCAAAGTTGCCAGTATTCCGGTCTTCCACAGGAAGAACCTACAGAGTTTTTGGCACAATTTTTACAAATTGCTGACACAGTACATGATAAGGAAATAGATCAGGATGTCTATAGACTATTACTGTTTCCATTTGCTGTAAAAGATCAAGCTAAGAGGTGGTTAAATAACCAACCTAAGGCCAGCATAAGAACATGGAAACAGCTGACAGAAAAATTCCTGAATCAATATTTCCCTCCAAAAAGGATGACACAGCTAAGGCTGGACATCCAAGGCTTTAAACAAGGAGATAATGAATCTCTTTATGATGCTTGGGAGAGATACAGAGAGATGCTACGAAAATGCCCCTCTGAAATGTTTTCAGAGTGGGTTCAGTTAGACATCTTCTACTATGGGCTTGCAGAAGGAGCTCAGATGTCTTTAGATTACTCAGCTGGTGGATCTATCCATATGAGAAAGACAATTGAAGAAGCTCAAGAGCTCATTGATACAGTTGCCAGGAATCAGCATCTGTATCTAAGCAGCAACCCTTCCATGAATGAAGAGGTTAAAACAGTAACTGCTGAATTCAGTACTGTAAAACAAGCTGCTGAATTCAATCAGCAATTAGATTTTCTAACAAAGCAGCTAGCTGAATTCAAAGACAGGTTACAGGAAACAAGGATAGCTAATATACATATGGACGAACAGTTTAAGCAAACAAAGCAGCAGCTATCAAAGCAAATAGCAGAAGAATGCCAAGCAGTTCAATTAAGAAGTGGGAAAACATTAAATACCCCACCTCAAGGCATCAAAAATTCAAGAAATGAGCGACCCACCAAAGATTCCCCTGAGGACAGTAAGAGCCCAGGGAAAAATAATTCTGGCACTAAAACGCCAGAAAATGGGTGGAAGGCTGGCGCTGAACGCCCAGACCATGCCCAAAACTGGCGTTCAGTGCCAGAAACAAGGCAGGATTGGCGTTCAACGCCAGAAATGGGCAAGAATCTGGCGTTGAACGCCCAAAGGGGGCATAATCCAGCGTTGAACGCCCAAAATGGGCACATTTCTGGCGTTCAGGCGCCAGGAACAGACAGTGAGTTGGCATCTAACGTCACTCCAGCTTCTGACTCTGGTACTCAATTGTCAGTGAGGGATCAGACACACACAAGTGCTGATAACAACCCCTCTAAAAAGGCTTCTTTAACCACTAAGGTTGAGGAATATAAAGCCAAGATACCTTATCCTCAAAAACTCCGGAAAGAGGAGCAGGATAAGCAATTTGCTCGCTTTGCAGATTATCTAAGGACTCTTGAAATAAAGATTCCTTTTGCAGAGGCACTTGAGCAAATACCTTCTTATGCCAAGTTCATGAAAGAGATCTTGAGTCATAAAAAGGAGTGGAGAGAAACAGAAAGAGTTCTCCTCACTGAAGAATGCAGTGCAGTCATTCTGAAAAGCTTTCCTGAAAAGCTTAAAGACCCTGGGAGTTTTCTGATACCATGCATATTGGAAGGTGATTGCATCAAGACAGCCTTATGCGATCTTGGGGCAAGCATCAACCTAATACCTGCATCCACTATCAGGAAGCTTGGCTTAACTGAAGAAGTTAAACCAACCCAGATATGTCTCCAACTTGCTGATGGTTCCACTAAATACCCATCAGGCGTGATTGAGGACATGATTGTCAGAGTTGGGCCATTCGCCTTTCCCACTGACTTTGTTGTGCTGGAAATGGAGGAGCACAAGAGTGCCACTCTCATTCTAGGAAGACCCTTCCTAGCAACTGGACGATCCCTCATTGACGTCCAACAGGGGGAAATAACCCTGAGAGTCAACGATGACGAGTTCAAGTTGAACGCTGTCAAAGCCATGCAGCATCCAGACACATCAACAGACTGCATGAAAGTTGACCTTATTGACTCTTTGGTAGAAGAGATCAACATGGCTGAGAGTCTCGAATCAGAGTTGGAAGACATCTTTAAGGATGTTCAGCCTGATTTGGAGGATTCAGGGGACATGAAAGAGCCTCTGAACTTTCTTCTGAAAGAGGAAAAACCTCCTAAACCGGAGCTCAAGCCACTGCCACCATCCTTGAAATATGCATTTCTAGGAGAAGGTGACACCTTTCCAGTGATCATAAGCTCTGCTTTAAATTCACAGGAAGAGGAAGCACTTATTCAAGTGCTAAGGACACACAAGACAGCTCTTGGGTGGTCCATAGGTGACCTTAAGGGCATAAGCCCAGCTAGATGCATGCACAAAATCTTACTGGAGGATAATGCCAAACCAGTGGTTCAACCACAGAGGCGGCTAAATCCAGCCATGAAGGAAGTGGTGCAGAAAGAGGTCACCAAATTACTAGAGGCTGGGATTATTTATCCCATTTCTGATAGCCCCTGGGTGAGCCCTGTTCAAGTCGTCCCAAAAAAGGGAGGCATGACAGTGATTCATAATGAAAAAAATGAACTGGTTCCTACAAGAACAGTTACAGGGTGGCGCATGTGTATTGACTACAGAAGGCTCAATACAGCTACCAGAAAGGATCATTTTCCTTTACCATTCATAGACCAGATGCTAGAGAGACTAGCAGGTCATGATTATTACTGCTTTTTGGATGGCTACTCAGGCTATAACCAGATTGCAGTAGATCCCCAGGATCAAGAGAAAACAGCATTCACATGTCCATCCGGAGTGTTTGCTTATAGAAGGATGCCCTTTGGGCTATGCAATGCACCTGCAACCTTCCAGAGATGCATGCTCTCTATTTTCTCTGATATGGTGGAAAAATTTCTGGAAGTCTTCATGGATGACTTCTCAGTATATGGAGATTCATTCAGCTCCTGTCTTGATCACCTGAAACTTGTTCTGAAAAGATGCCAAGAAACCAACCTAGTTTTAAACTGGGAAAAGTGTCACTTCATGGTGACTGAAGGAATTGTTCTTGGGCATAAAATCTCAAACAAGGGAATAGAGGTGGATCAAGCAAAAATAGAGGTAATTGAAAAATTACCACCACCTGCCAATGTTAAGGCAATCAGAAGCTTTCTGGGGCATGCAGGATTCTATAGGAGGTTTATAAAGGATTTTTCAAAAATCGCAAAACCTCTAAGCAATCTGCTAGCTGCTGACACGCCATTTGTGTTTGACACAGCATGTCTGCAGGCGTTTGAAACGCTGAAAGCTAAGCTGGTCACAGCACCAGTCATTTCTGCACCAGACTGGACATTGCCATTTGAGTTAATGTGTGATGCCAGTGATCATGCCATTGGTGCAGTATTGGGACAGAGGCATGACAAGCTTCTGCATGTCATTTATTATGCCAGTCGCGTTCTAAATAATGCCCAGAAAAATTACACAACCACAGAAAAAGAACTACTTGCAGTGGTTTACGCCATTGACAAGTTCAGATCATACTTAGTAGGATCAAAAGTGATTGTGTATACTGACCATGCTGCTCTTAAATATCTACTCACAAAGCAGGATTCAAAACCCAGGCTCATCAGATGGGTATTGCTTCTGCAAGAGTTTGATATAGAAATAAGAGACAGAAAAGGGACAGAGAACCAAGTGGCTGATCATCTGTCCCGGATAGAGCCAGTGAAAGGGACGTCCCTCCCCTTTCTTGAGATCTCTGAGACGTTCCCTGATGAGCATCTATTTGCCATTCAGGAAGCACCATGGTTTGCCGATATTGCAAACTATAAAGCTGCAAGGTTCATACCCAAGGAGTACAATAGAATACAAAAGAAGAAATTAGTTACTGATGCAAAGTACTACTTGTGGGATGAACCCTATCTCTTTAAGAGATGTGCAGACGGAATTATCCGTAGGTGTGTCCCCAGAGAGGAAGCATAGAGAATCCTATGGCATTGCCACAGATCTCAATATGGAGGCCATTTCGGAGGTGAACGAACAGCCACCAAGGTCCTCCAATGTGGCTTCTATTGGCCCACACTCTATAAAGATTCCCGAGAGTTTGTACGTAATTGTGACAGTTGCCAAAGAGCTGGTAACCTGCCTCATGGTTACGCCATGCCTCAACAAGGGATCTTGGAAATAGAGTTGTTTGATGTATGGGGAATTGACTTCATGGGACCTTTTCCACCATCATATTCAAACACTTATATTCTGGTGGCAGTTGACTATGTATCAAAATGGGTCGAGGCTATTGCCACACCCACCAATGATACTAAAACAGCGCTGAAGTTCCTCCAGAAACATATCTTTAGCAGGTTTGGTGTCCCTAGAGTGTTAATCAGTGATGGGGGCACTCACTTCTGCAATAAACAGCTTTACTCTGCCATGGTTCGGTATGGAATTCGCCACAAAGTGGCCACCCCATATCATCCACAAACCAATGGGCAAGCTGAAGTCTCTAACAGAGAATTAAAGAGAATCCTGGAACGGACAGTAAATACCCGTAGAAAGGATTGGGCAAGGAGCTTGGATGATGCTCTGTGGGCTTACAGAACAGCATTCAAGACCCCTATAGGGACCTCTCCATACCAACTCGTGTATGGTAAAGCATGCCACTTGCCCGTGGAACTGGAACATAAGGCCTACTGGGCAACCAGATTCCTAAACTTTGATGCCAAATTAGCAGGAGAAAAACGATTGCTCCAGCTAAATGAGCTAGAAGAATTCAGATTCACAGCTTTCGAAAATGCCAAGCTTTATAAAGAAAAATAAAAAAAATGGCATGACAGAAAGCTGTCATCTAGAATCTTTGAACCAGGACAGAAGGTCCTATTGTTTAACTCTAGACTCAGGCTATTCCCCGGGAAACTGAAATCCCGGTGGAGGGGACCATACGTGATTACAAGTGTGTCACCATATGGTTATGTGGAGCTTCAAGATATTGATTCTGATAAGAAGTTCATTGTCAATGGACAGAGAATCAAGCATTATCTTGAAGGCAACATTGAGCAAGAATGCTCAAGGCTGAAGCTAGATTAAAAGCTCAGCAAGATCCAGCTAAAGACAATAAAGAAGCGCTTGCTGGGAGGCAACCCAGCCATGGGGCAATAATCCTCTAAGCATTTTGCCCTATTTTTATTTTTATTTGTTTATATAAAGTTCACTGACACTAAGGTAAAGAATCATTTGCATAAGTTTACAGGGTTACAGAAGGAATCTACACACAAAACAAAGATAGGGAGCTTACTGGCAAGAAAACGCCAGTAAGGATAGCTATCTGGCGTTCAACGCCAGAAAAGGGCAACAACTGGGCGTTGAACGCCCAGGAGAGCAGCATTTGGGCGTTGAACGCCCAAAACAGGCAGTGTTTGGGCGTTCAAACGCCAGGATGGTGGGGAGGAGCTCTCCTTCTACCCATCTCTTTCTTTTTCTTTTGCTTGAGGACAAGCAAAGCTCTAAGTTTGGTGTGCTTATCCGTGATCACTAAGATCATGGCCCCTAAAGGAAAACAACCCACTCCAAGAGGAGTAAGGGCATGATTTAAAGGAACTGAAGCGCCAGAAATTCTCTCTTGAAGGACCAAGCACCTCACAGACTAGAGGAACATCCACTTCCCAAACCTCAAGGTTGTTGAGTTCTAATCTTAGCCTTAACTCTGTGATAACTGTTCTTATTTTAATTTTACCTTAGGAGTCATATAGTAGTAATTAGTATCTATTTTGATTTTATCTCCAATTAAGCTATAGTTTATTTTTCTCATCATCAGCAAACATGAATAAAGTAGTAGATCTTTTGAATAAGAAGCAATAAAATTTCGAGTTTTAATAAGAGAAATTCTAATTAGTTAAATGTGGTGGCAATGCTTTCTGTCTTCTGAATGAATGCTTGAACAGTGCATATATCTTTTGAATTTGTTGTTTAAGACTGTTAAATATGTTGGCTCTTGAAAGAATGATGAACATGAGACATGTTATTGAGAATCTGAAAAATCAAAAAAATGATTCTTGAAGCAAGAAAAAGCAGCAAAGAACAAAGCTTGCAGAAAAAAAAAAAGAAAGAAAGAAAAAAGAAAAAGGCAAGAGCAAAAAGCCAAAGCCCTTAAAACCAAAAGACAAGGGTAATAAAAAGGATCCCAAGGCTTTGAGCATCAGTGGATAGGAGGGCCAAAAAGGAATAAAATCCTGGCCTAAGCGGCTAAATCAAGCTGTCCCTAACCATATGCTTGTGGCGTGAAGGTGTCAAGTGAAAACTTGAGACTGAGCGGTTAAAGTCAAGGTCCAAAGCAAAAATAAGAGTGTGCTTAAGAACTCTGGACACCTCTAATTGGGGACTTTAGCAAAGCTGAGTCACAATCTAAAAGGTTCACCCAATTATGTGTCTGTGGCATTTATGTATCCGGTGGTAATACTGGAAAACAAAGTGCTTAGGGCCACGGCCAAGACTCATAAAATAGCTATGTTCAAGAATCATCATACTGAAATAGGATACTCAATAACACTATCTGAATTCTAAGTTCCTATAGATGCCAATCACTCTGAGCTTCAATGGATAAAGTGAGATGCCAAAACTGTTCGGAAGCAAAAAGCTACTAGCCCCGCTCATCTAATTAGAATCTGAGCTTCATGCAAAAAAACTCTGAGATATTATTGCTTCTCAACCTACTAGTCTTCTATTTTATTTGTCTAGTTGCTTGAGGACAAGCAACAGTTTAAGTTTGGTGTTGTGATGAGCGGATATTTTATACGCTTTTTGGGGTTAATTTCATATAGTTTTTAGGATGTTTTAGTTAGTTTTTAGTCTATTTCTAGTAGTTTTTAGGAAAAATTTATATTTCTGGACTTTACTATGAGTTGTGTGTTTTTCTGTAATTTCAGGTATTTTTCTGGCTGAAATTGAAGGAGCTGAGCAAAAATCTGATTCAGGCTGAAAAAGGACTACTGATGCTGTTGGATTCTGACCTCCCTGCACTCAAAGTGGATTTTCTGGAGCTACAGAACTCGAAATGGCATGCTTCCAATTTCATTGGAAAGTAGACATCCAGGGCTTTCCAGCAATATATAATAGTCCATACTTTGCACAAGGATAGACGACGTAAACTAGAGTTCAACGCCAGTTCTCTGCCCAATTCTGGCGTCCAGCGCCAGAAAAGGATCAAAAGATGGAGTTGAACGCCCAAACTGGCATAAAAACTGGCGTTCAACTCCACAAATGGCCTCTGCATGTGAATTGCTTAAGTCTCAGCCCCAGCACACACCAAGTGGGCCCCAGAAGTGGATCTCTGCATCATCCATCATAGTTTATCCAAATTTTGTAACCCTAGGCTACTAGTTTAGTATTTAAACAACTTTTAGAGACTTATTTTGTATCTCATGACATTTCAGATCTAAAATTTGTATTCTCTGACGGCATGAGTCTCTAAACCCCATTGTTGGGGGTGAGGAGCTCTGCTGTGTCTCGATGAATTAATGCAAGTATTTCTGTTTTCCATTCAAACACGCTTGTTCCTATCTAAGATGTTCATTCGCGCTTAACTGTGATGGAGGTGATGATCTGTGACACTCATCACCCTCCTCAAATCATGAACGTGTGCCTGACAACCACCTCCGTTCTATATACGATTGAATGAGTATCTCTTAGATTCCTTAATCAGAATCTCCGTGGTATAAGCTAGAATTGATGGCGGCATTCATGAGAATCCGGAAAGTCTAAACCTTGTCTGTGGTATTCTGAGTAGGATTCAAGGATTGAATGACTGTGACGAGCTTCAAACTCCTGAAGGCTGGGCGTTAGTGACAGACGCAAAAGGATAGTAAATCCTATTCCAACCGGATCGAGAACCAACCGGTGATTAGCCGTACTGTGACAGAGCGCGTGAGCATAGTTTTCACTGGAAGGATGGAAGGTAGCCATTGACAACGGTGATCCACCAACACACAGCTTGCCATAGAAGGACGTGCGTGCGTGAACAAGAAGACAGAGGAAAGCAGAGATTCAGAAGACAAAGCATCTCCAAAACTCCAACATATTCTCCATTACTGCACAACAAGTAACCTTTAATTTATGCTCTCTTGGTTATTCGCAATTCAACTGATAAACATAATTGACTTCCTGACTAAGATTTACAAGATAACCATAGATTGCTTCAAATCAACAATCTCCGTGGGATTCGACCCTTACTCACGTGAGGTATTACTTGGACGACCCAGTGCACTTGCTGGTTAGTGGTACGCGTTGTGAAAAGTGTGATTCACAATTCGTGCACCAAATACCTATAAGGCACACTTCGCATATGAGATGTTAATCTACCAAAAATAAATCAGAGGCACAAACAGTTGAAGAATGCCACAAAGTACCTGATGATGGGGATTTCCACTAGAAGGCCATAGAGAATTAGCTTGTAAATAGTAACTAGAAGCTGCTGCAAACTCTTGCTTCACTGAGTCATCTTCGCCATACAGTCCTTTGTAAACAAGCATGATCACCCAAGTAATTTCAGTGCCTTATGGATTCTCCTTAATTGTTTTGTCATGGATACCACAGCTATGACATCAATATTCTTAAAGGCAAATCTAGAATTTGCTGGTGCAGAGAATGAAAAAGGACTAAGTGCATTCGAAGTGCTTTCTCAGCTAATTAGTATTTTTCTCCTTCAAAGATACCAGGTATACACACAACATAACAACTACATATAAATACTGAAATACATACTTCATAACTACTTGCTGGTTCATATGGATCGTCAATACCAATGAACAAACCTGCAGAAAACCAAATAATAATGAATAATAGTGATTGCTTCTTATGCTATGTTAATGCAAAGATAAAGCTTTTGGAATTCAAGCCATCTATAATTGCCGCATCAGCACTTCTTTGTGCTTCTCATGAGTTCTTACAAGAAGGATAGCTGTGAAAGATTTCCCAATGCATCTGGAATGCTGCCACTGAAGCTACAACCAGCCAAGATGCTGACACAAATTAAGGAAAGAAAGTATTAGTATGCTTTTTTTTTTTTGTGAATATAAGGAAAATGGATCTTGTTTCTTAAGGAATCTTACAGAATATTCAGATTGCTTAAGTCTCCTATCTCTGGAGACAGAGGACCTTTTAAACCTTTGTTGAATGACAAGTCCATACAGTTCAATAATATAGAACCGCCATTATGTTGCTGCCATTTTGTGCCCTTTTTTTTGTAGTGGTATTCAATAATTACAGCAAAAATAAAGAGAAAAATAACATCTATTAGCTGATTCAAAATTAAAAGATACAGCTTCAAGAAAGTTAAAAAAGAAATACATCTAATGCTAGCTTTAACATGAAATCAATCAAGTGAAATATACATAAAAGTATTTTTTTATATACCTGTAACACAAGGGATGAAAAAACCACACTAAGTGAGCACTAGCAAGAAAGCCATGGAACCATGGAAGTAACGTGATAGTCATGTTTTTGGTAAACTAAAACTAGCTACCACAACTTGATTTAGAATTTTAGAATACACTTTCTTTTTTCTTTCTCCCTCTTATATTTGACTCTGTTTTCTCCTTCATTCAATTATTCATTTTTTCATCTTCTCTTCTCTTCCATATTCAAACACCAACACCATGCCTCCTCAAAATGATTCCTAACAGCACTCTCAAAATATTAAAAAGATAAACAAAAGTTCAAAAATTTTTTAATGGTAAAATTTAAAAAACAATTAGAAAATAAATTAAGACTCTCAATATTTTTTTTTTAATTTACCGGCCGTGAATCCTGCACATGGTTCTGCTTCTGGATGGTTCATTGTCACCGCTACTAACAAAGTGTGCAATAGTGATAAACAACCCTTACAAAGTTTATTACCAGCCAGCACATAATTAAATGTCCATAGTGATCAAATTCCTACATGATTTGAAAATTGTAAAATATTTATATATGCATCATTTATCTTGTGCAACTTATATTACTTGTTGAAACTGAATAACCCCTTCTTCATTACTTCCACCTAACCTTAAAATTTTAACAATTTCTTGTACAATCAAAATCAAACTCATCTTTCTTGTACTTTATTTAACAATTTTATTTTAACAATTATTTTTACTTGCAGTTTTCAACTTCCTCCGGTCCTATAAAAATGTCTAAACATGGACCAACAATGCAAATTGAAACCACCATCAGTGAGCTAGGAAAGTACCATATATAGTCTTAAACTCTTAATTGTGGAAACATGGTGAATAACTCAATTATCTAAAAGTGACTTCTTTTTAAATGGGTACTTTTTAACGAGCAGACAAGAGCACAAGGGGCAACACAAAAGAGAAGCATTTGTTTCTTTCCAATCCTATCCAGTAAACTGCACATGTATAACAACATAAATTCGGCCTTATTACTAGCAACTTTATTCAGCTTTTTCTATTAACAGAAACTTAGATAAATTTGGTATTAGTTTACTTACTAAAATTATAGGATAAATTGCATCACAATAAATAAATATTTGCAAAATTCTTTACAGATCGTCTATATACTAACAAAAAGAATCTCACAACAATAAATATCAAAAAATTTAAACTAATTATTTCAAGGTCGCAAACACTATTTAAGTTCAGCATATTAATACTCACTAGATGAACGAAAAGATGATGTCTATCTTCAAGTGGTTCTTATTTAGGTAGCTTCCATCTTTTAAATAGTTCCAAATCAATTTATCTTCATCATCTACACAGAAAACAACCTCATTGTTAACAACTTCATTGTTCTCTAAAGCAAATAACTTAACAAAGCACAAAAACAAGTTTCAAGCTAATAAAAGAATTTGTTAATTTGTCTGCAAAAGAGATATGTCACATACAACAATGATTGAATAAATGCATAGACAAAAAAATAAGCATTCAAGCAATTCATCAAATACGTGCTATGCAAATCAGTAAAGCACCAACCGAAAGCATATTTACAAATCAAAACCGCGAAGAGAATACAAATTTGTATACACGCATGTAAGAAAAAATCGAAGAAATTACATGAAGACTTTACCCCCAATTTCTGCTAACAAGGAAGAAAATCAAAACCTAAAATTACAGAAATAGAAGTAGTAACAATTTGCAAAACAAAATATGAGTAATTAAAAAAAGAGAATGTCGATTTGTATATAAACCTAATTCAACGAAGATGGAGACGGAGAAGATTCACAGAGGACAACACGGTGGAGCAGAAAAAATCACACAGCAGATCCATCAATTGAAGTAAAACGCTGATGGAGGAGATCGCAGCTGGAAGAAAAGCGTTGATGGAGGAGCTTGCCGCCAGAGGAGAGCCTCGTGGATGAGATTGCAGATCTCATGTTGCGATGGAGGAACTTCTTGGTTTCTCACATTGGGATGGAGGCTCGATCAAATAGACAACGTTTATTAATGAAATAGAAGAGTTTTTACTTTTTATATCAGTGAAGCAGGAGCAGGAGCAGGTAATGGCGTTTAAAACCGCCAAAAGCACCAAAAAACCGCTGTTTCCTACCAGTGAATTACGGTAGCCGCATAAACTGCCTCAATTTATGAATATATCGGCGGTTTTGTAGAACTTCCATTATGTTGCTGCCATTTTATGCCTCTTTTTTTGTAGTGGCTAGAGACTAGAGAGGAAGAGATGCAGTCACATTGTCGCAGATAGTTAGAAAAGTAAAGAAAGTTGTAGTTGCAAAATCAGAGAGCAAGAGAGGAGAGAAAGGTGGCGGACGACTCTGCCTTCGACGACGACGATTCCCCTCGAGTTGGGTGTCAGGTGCGCGACGACTATTTTACGATTACCTTGAGAGTTAGACGTGTAGGCAATGAAAGGGGGTGGCATACAGCGATGAGAGTGTAAAAGGTGATAGAAAGGAGAGAGAGAAAATCTAAAAATAGGAAAGCAACGACAAAGAAAAGAGATGGTTAAAAATTATTTATTCATTCAAATAAATCTTAAGTATTAGAATGTCTTTATAAATTGTCTCTCGGTCTCTAATCAACTTGGTGAAAGAAGCCCCATCATCTCGGAAGCTACGAAATTCGGATGGTCGCAAAAATTTTGAACAAATATTATGCATTAAAAAAATCAACTTCGTGAATCGCTTTCGAATTTGATCAATGTGCGATATTTCTTCATTTGTGATTATTCATCTAAATAAATTTTAAATTGGATGAGCATGTAAAAGAAATTTCGTCACTTCACAATTTTTTATTACGTTTGATTGTAGTCTAATGGCTACTATTGCCTTATATCACAATTTAACTATTAAACCTAAAGGATAACTGAAATAATAAGAAAGTAATTTAAACATCCGGTATTGCAATGTGAATCATTTTCTGGTCTGATCGATGAGGTGCTCAAATCTTCTTTTATGTATTGAAATTAAAGATTTATTTAAATTCTAATTCTTACATGCCTGCAGAGAAAAAAATTGTTAGGGTTTTTTTAGCATGACTATTTGAAAAAAATTCTCTCTCACATAACAATAGTGTTAGTATATATAGACTATAGAGTACTATACTTCAAGCTCAAAGTATATATATAACACGGAAACCAAAATGGAACACAAAGTAAAATTAAAAATAAATTAAACTATTGAAATATTTTGGATTAGTTGCACTTTTTCTCTTGAACATTATTATTGGGTCACATGCAACTTTAGCCCTTAAACTTTAAAAATGCGCAAATTAACATTTAAATTTTTAAAGATTAAGGGCTAAAGATCACATAATCTACGATTCTGGGAGTAAATCTCAATTAACCCAAATATTTATTTCATATGTCAGTTGAAAAATATTAACTTCCTATTTGAACTCATAAATATTATGATAAACGACTTAAATAAAGTACCATGATTTTGTTTTAATTTTTATTTTGTATCATATAGTTGAATATCCTATATAATTTGTATCTTTGATCAGTTAACACTCACCAATGAGTGGAAAATTTTTCATATAACCAAATATGAATATTAGATAATTAATATAATATAATAATTTAAAATTTAAATACTTACCATTGTTATAACTTTCCACCCGAGGACCATACCTAGCATTGCATCTCTTAATGCAATCCTTCTTCTTTTTCGGATTATTTCTATAGCGGCTCTTGCATCTTTGAAGACAAACTTCCAGCATATATTCCTTTTTTCTAAGACCATAATAGTATTTTGGAATATTGTCATACGATTCAACAATGATAGCACAAATAACAAATCCAACAATAATAATGAAAAAACGTGTTATTTGTTTATAGGTCACACCACCATTTCTAGCCATGTGTCTTCTTTTTGTTTTGGAAATGCAAATGTATGATATACCATGCATGAAGTTTTATAAAGGCTTAAAATTTCAGAATTGATATATTTGTTACTTAATTCATGTCCTTTTAAATCACCTTAAGGGTGTCCCCTCGTATAACTAAAACCATAAATTAATTTTGGTTGCCCCTTAAAGTCATTGAGTTTCGAAAAAACAAAAAAAAATGCTCTGTACATGTTTTGATATTATGTAACTTATAATAATATATAGTTTAGGTGCATGCAGTAATATATAGTGCCATGATACTATTTTTTTTAAAAAATTAAATTAATAATCGTAAAAGTAACAAGTGAAATTTAAAATAAGAGAAGTAATCTATCAAACTAAATTAACGTAAAAGAGATCACAAAATAACAATAAAAAAAGTTTTTATAGAAATACACAAAAAAATGTAGAAGAACTCAAAAGTTACCGTATTACAACTTGAGGAGATGCATCGACAGAAGAGACAATGAGAAAAGAAATTGTCAAAGCACGTGGTGGCATTGACGCCAATAGCAAGGAGATGAATAACTGTAGCGGTGATGGTGGCAATGGCGGCAGCGATGGCACGTCGACGGCTATAAATTAAGGTTTCGATTAGGTCTTGCTCACTCTCCATCTCACTCGAAGCAAGCCCTAGTTTGTATTTTTAGTATGGGCTTTTGAGTATTTGTTTGGGCCTTTAAATGTGTGGGTGTTTTAACTATATAAATGTTGGAATTTTTATTTTTGGGAGTTTTATAAATTGTCACAAATAGATGATGTTGGGGAGGTTTTGAAAAACCTCCACCAATTAATAAGAATCTTGTAGTGTCTAAATCTTTAGGTCATAAAAAGTTCTAATACTATATTATGAAACTATTTCTTCTAAAAATTTAAACTGATAAAAATAGACACATGAATAATTATATTTCTAACCTTTAACATTTTACTTCATTTAAGTGATTAATTAATAGAGCTCACATAAAGTTGTTCAAAATAACTTTTCTAAAAATTATTTTATTTCAACCAATCAAATTGCCACACACATAATCAGTTAAATCATATTATTTTTGTCATAAACCGGATAAATTGATTCAATAAAAAATTAGGTGAACCAAATTTTATACCGATTTAAATTAGTGTTTTTTTATATAAAATAACTACAATATCCTTATTATACAAAATGACTAAAATATCCCCTATATATATATATATGTTCTCAAAAAACCCTACCTCTAACCCTCTCTTCTCTGTGTCGTCGTTCTCCTTCTCTCATATTCTTTCCTTCTTCTTCTCTCTGTCACCCACGTCCACTCTCACCACCGTACGCCATCCTCTCCCTCTCACTGCTTACACATTTAACTCTCAAGGTCACCGCAGAACTGTCATCACGTGCCTGACACCTAGTCCGAGGGGAACTGTCGTTGCCAGAGACAAAATCGTCCGCCACCCTCCACCCCTCTCTGGCTCTCTAGCTCTGCGACTACAATTTTCTCTACCTTTCTAACTATCTGTTATAGTGTAATTGCATCTCTTCCTCTCTGGTATTTGGTTCGCTGCTACTCTTCTCCTCCCCTTCGCCGCCAGTTCAAGTAAGACCTTTCATTTATCCTCTTCGACGTTCAATCTGTTGTACTTATACTATATTATTTTCTTCTTTGTTTTTTTTTTAAATATGCTTATTGATGAGCGGATATTTTATATGCCTTTTGACATTATTTTCATATAGTTTTAAATATGTTTTATTTAAGTTTTATTATGTTTTCATAGGTTTTAGTGTAAAATTCACAGTTTTGGATTCTACTTTGAGTTTGTGTATTTTTATACAATTTCAGGTAATGTTTGGCTGAAATTGAGGAGATGGAGCAAAAGTCTGATTCAGAGACAGAGAAAGCACTACAGATGCTATCAGGATCTGACCTCCATGCACTCGAAAGAGCTTTTCTGGAGCTACACAAGTCCAAATGGAGCGTTCTCAACGGCTATAGAAAGCTAACATCCAAAGCTTTCCAAAAAATATATAATAGTCCATACTTTTCTTCGAAAATAAAGACCCAAAACTGGCGTTTAACGCCATCCATCTACCCCAGACCTGGCATCCAATGCCCACAGAGAGGTGGCCAGCATTCAACGCCCCTAAGGAGTCCTAGCACGTGGGAGACACTTAAACTCAGCCCAAACACTCACCAAGTGAGCCCCAGAAGCGGATTTTCGCACTACAAGCTTAAGTCTATCATATTTCTATAATTTCTAGTCATTAGTTTAGTATTTAAAGGAGAAGATCACCCTTGTTTAGGAACTTCTTCTCCACTTTTACATTCGAACCTGTCATTGTATTTACAGTATGAGTTTCTAAACCTCCTAAGGTTAAGGTTAGGAGCTCTGCTGAGTTTTATGAATTAATAAAAGTACTACTGTTCTATCTCAATTCGTGTTTGATCCTCTCCTAAGATGCATCTTCATTCTTCAACCTTATGAATGAGTTGAACCGGCACAAAGTTATCTCTATTCTACATGAGTTCAGCGAGCATCTTTCATCGGATATCAATGAACCACTAGCTTGAGGGTACGTTTCTTAGATTGCTAATCCACGACTTCATTGGAGACTTCTCAAGACATCAGTTCATCCGAGGTGTGGGGAGATTAGAGTCTTTGTGGTAAAGGCTAGAACCAAGGCGCAATATTCTCTGGTCCGGAAGATTCGACCTTGTCTGTGGTATTTTGAGTAGGATCACCAATGGAATGAACTGCAGGAGCTTCACCCTGATTCAGACTGGATGCGCACTAAACTTGGTGTTCAGCCTAGAGGAAGATTGGCGGCTGCTCAAACCAGCGTCGATCACATACAACCTGCTATAGAAGAAGTCATTCACAATTGGAGTAGATGGTAAGAAAGTATTGATTCAGAAGAACAAAAGCATCTCTGAAGGCTTAACCATCTTCTTATCATTAGATTCACCATCAACTGAGTAACATTTTATTTATTTTACTTTTATGCATTTAAACAATCAAACAAATTTTCTATCTGCCTAACTAAGATTTACAAGATAACGACTGTTTGATCCAAGCCAACAATCCTCGTGGGATCGACCGTGAATCACCTCAGGTATTACTTGGACGACCTAGTGCACTTGCTGGTTTAGTTGTACGGAGTGTGGGAATCCGTGCACCAAGTTTTTAGTGCCGTTGCCGGAGATTGTTCGAGTTTGAACAAACTAATGGATTATCTTGTTGCTTAGATTAGGTATTGTTTTTAATTTTGTCGAGTCTTTTATTTTTCTTTTTTTTCGAAAAAATCAAAAATATTTTCAAAAATCTTTGTTTTCTTTATTAATCTTTGTTCTTGTTTAAGTTTTTGTTCTTGTTCTTGTTGAGTTTTAGAATTTTTTGCTTTCTTTTTTTCAAAAATTTTTAAAAATAGTGTCTTTTGTTTGAGTCTAGTGTCAAATTTTAAGTTTGGTGTCCTTTGTGTGATCACTTTTTGTTTTGAATTTTCGAAAAGTGTTCTTGATGTTCATCTTGATCTTCAAGTTGTTCTTATTCATTTTCCTTGTTTTGATCTTAAAATTTTTAGTTTGGTGTCTTTTAGGTGTTTTTCTCTTTTAATTTTCAAAAACTTTGTGTTTTAGATTTAAAAATTTTAAATTTGGTGTTTTTTAGTTGTTTTTCTCTTTCCTCATTTAATTCAAAAATCAAAAATAAAAAATATCTTTTCTTATACCTCCTTAATTTTCGTAAATATTGCATATTTGATTTCAAAAATTTTAAATTAGGTGTTTTCTTGTTAGTCAAGTTAAGAATTAAATTTAAAATCATATCTTTTTAAAATATTTTCAAATCTTTTCTTTTAATTTTATTCTTCCTTATCTTAACCTCCTTTTAAAATTTAAATTTTAAATCTTTTTAAATTTAAAACTATCTTTTTTATTTTGATTTCAAATCTTTTTAAATCTTATCCTTCTTAACTTCTTTTCCAAATCTTTATCTTATTTTGTTTCAAATTCAATTTCAAAAACAAATCTTTTTCAAAAATCAAATTTCAATTCTTATCTCTTTTAAATATTTTTCAAATCTTTTTAAATTCTTATCTTATCTTTCCTAATTTCAATTTTTAAAATTATATCTTTTTTTATATTTTTTTAATTTTAAATTCAAATATTTCCTAATTATCTATCTTATCTTGTTTTTAAATCTTTTTAATTAGTTTGTTGTTTTTTCTCTCTTCTTTTTCAAAACCTCCTAACTAATTTCTCTCTCTTCTATTTTCGAAAATTTCTCTTCTCTTTCTCTCTCTTCTTTTTCAAATTATATCATCTAACTTTCAAATCTTTTTAATTAATTAAATTTTATTTTCAAATTTAATTAATAAATAAAAATAATTTAATTCTATTTTCTCTTTACTTCTTTCTTCTACCTTTTTTTCACCATGAACCCAAATGGGAATAAACAGTTCAAAAGAACTTTGGAGTCCTACATGTCCCCCAGCCCTGACTTCTATGGGAGAAGTATCAGTATACCTCCCATTGGAGCAAGTAACTTTAAGCTCAATCCTCAGCTCATTATTCTGGTGCAGCAAAACTGCTAGTACTCTGGACTTCCACAGGAAGAACCTGCTGAGTTTCTAACAAACTTTAATTTCTACAAATTGTTGACACGGTACACATTGAAAGAGTGGATCAAGATGTTTATAGACTACTACTCTTTTCCTTTGCTGTAAGAGACCAAGCAAAGAGGTGGTTGGATAACCAGCCCAAATCTAGCTTGAGAACATGGAAGTAGCTAGTAGATAAGTTTCTACTTCAATACTTCCCTCCAAGGAAGATGACCCAGTTAAGACTGGATATCTAGGGCTTCAAGCAAGAGGACAATGAATCTCTTCATGATGCCTGAGGGAGGTATAGGAGAATGCTCCGGAAATTTCCCACTGAAATGTTCTCAGAATGGGTGCAATTAGACATCTTCTATGATGGCCTTAAATACATGGCCCGGTCTTTAGACCATTCTGCTGGTGGCTCTATACATATGAGAAAGACAATTGAAGAGGTTCACGAGCTTATTGAGATAGTTGCCCGTAATCAGCATCTGTACTCAGCTGCTGAGACTTCTATGAAAGGAGAGGTTAAGGCAATATTTACTGAATCTAACCCTCCAAAACAGGATGGTCCATTGACTCAGCAATTACATGCCCTTGCCCAGCAACTGGTGGAATTGCAAGAGGTTTTGAGAGAAACTCAGGCTTCTAACAAGAATGTGGAAGCCCAGTTGAGTCAAACAAGGCAGCAGTCAGGCCATTCAACTGAGGAGTGGAAAAGTACTAAACACCCAACCTCAGTGTAATAGAAGATCAGGGGAAGAAAAACTCACAGAAGGATACTAGACTGATGTCCAAGACATCTCTAAGGGTGTTGAACGCCCAAAGAGGAATATCATTGGCATTCAACGCCAAGAAGAGATACCTACACTTGGCATTGAACGCCCAACATGGGACATTGTTCCTGGTGTTGAACGCTAGGAAGAGGGTAGCAACAAGGGCGTTGAACGCCCAAATAAGGGTAGTCAGACACATACAAGTGCTGATAACACCCTTCTTAAGCAAGCTACTAACCCCCCTACTAATTTCATAAGCATTCAACCTGCATCAACTAAAGTTGAT
Organism: Arachis ipaensis; assembly: GCF_059453495.1. Lineage (NCBI taxonomy): Eukaryota > Viridiplantae > Streptophyta > Magnoliopsida > Fabales > Fabaceae > Arachis > Arachis ipaensis. Next base: position 114,158,584 of record NC_142437.1, read on the forward strand.
GAATACAGGGTCAAGATGCTATATCCCCAAAAGCTTCGCCAAGCGAAAAAGATAAACAATTTGTCCGTTTTGCGGATTATCTCAAGACACTTGAGATCAAGATTCCTTTTGCAGAGGCTCTTGAACAGATACCTTCTTATGCAAAATTTATGAAGGATATCTTAAGCCATAAAAAGGATTGGAGAGAGGAAGAAATAGTCTTCCTCATTGAAGAGTGCAGTGCAGTAATTCAAAGAAGCTTACCAGAGAAACTCAAAGATCCTGGAAGCTTTATTATACCCTGCACTTTGGGTGATGCTTGCACAAGAACTGCATTGTGTGATCTTGGGGCAAGCATCAACCTGATACCAGTTTTATTAATAAAGAAACTCGGTTTAACTCACGAAGTGAAACCAACCCGCATATGTCTTCAACTTGCTGATGGCTCTATTAAGTTTCCATCAGGCGTGATTGAAGACATGATTGTTAAAGTTGGACCCTTTGCCTTTCCTACAGATTTTATGGTACTGGAAATGGATGAGCACAAGAGTGCAACTCTTATACTAGGAAGACCATTCCTAGTTACAAGAAGAACTCTCATTGATGTTAAAAAAGGGAAAGTAACACTAAGAGTCAGTGAGGATGAGTTTGTGCTAAATGTTGTTAAAGCCATGAAGCATCCAGACACTCCAGAGGAGTGCAGAGCATTGATATCATTGATTCCTTGGTGGAAGAAGTGAATATGGCTGAGAGACTCAAAGAAGAGCTGAATGACATCTTTTTTTATGCTCAGCCTGAGTTAGAGGAGCCAGAGGAAACTAAGGAGCCTCTGAAAACTCCTAAAGAGGAGGACAAGCTTCCTAAACTCGAGCTCAAACCATTACCATCCTCCTTGAAATATGTATTTCTTGGAGATGGGGATAGTTATCTTGTGATCAAAAGCTCTGCCTTAAAACTACAGGAAGAGGAAGCACTAATCAAAGTGCTAAAGACACACAAGATAGCTCTTGGGTGGACAATCAGTGACCTTAAGGGCATCAGCCCAACACGATGCATGCACAAGATCCTGCTGAAGGATGACGTCAAACCAGTGGATCAACCACAGAGGCGACTGAACCCAGCCATGAAGGAGGTGGTGCAGAAGGAAGTCACTAAATTATGGGAGGCTGAGATTATTTATCCCATCTCTGATAGTCCCTGAGCGAGCCCTGTCCAAGTTGTCCTCAAATAGGGAGGCATGATAGTGGTTCATAATGAAAAGAATTAACTGATTCCTACAAGGACAGTTACAGAGTGGCGTATGTGTATTGACTATAGAAGGCTCAATAACGCCATCAGAAAGGATTATTTTCCTTTACCATTCATAGATCAAATGCTAGAGAGACTAGCAGGGCATGCATTTTATTATTTTCTGGATGGGTATTCCGGTTACAATCAAATTGTAGTAGATAGACAGGATCAGGAAAAGACAGCATTTACATGCCCCTATGGCGTGTTTGCTTATAGGCGGATGTCATTTGGCTTATGCAATGCACCTGCCACCTTTCAGAGATGCATGCTCTCTATATTCTCTGATATGGTAGAGAAGTTCCTTGAAGTATTCATGGATGACTTCTCTATCTTTGGAGATTCATTTGAATCCTGCCTTGATCATTTATCCCTAGTTCTCAAAAGATGCCAATAGACGAACCTGGTTTTAAACTGGGAAAAATGTCACTTCATGGTGACTGAAGGGGTTGTCCTTGGGGATTGAATTTTAAACAAGGGAATAGAAGTAGATCAAGCCAAGGTGGAGGTAATTTAACGATTACCACCACCCACTAAAGTCAAAGGAATCAGAAGTTTCCTAGGACATGCAGGATTCTATAGGAGGTTCTTAAAAGATTTTTCTAAAATCGCAAAACTCCTGTGCAATTTATTAGCTACTGACACTCCATTTGTCTTTGACCAAGAGTGTCTGCAGGCCTTTAAGACTCTTAAAGCTAAGCTTATCACTGTGCCTATCATCTCTGCACCCAACTGGAACTTGCCATTTGAATTAATGTGTGATGCCACTGACTATGCCATTGGCGCAGTCCTGGGGCAAAGGCATGACAAGCTTCTGCATGTCATTTATTTTGCCAGCCGTGTTCTAAATGACGCGCAGAGGAATTACACTACCACAAAGAAGGAGCTACTTGCAGTGGTTTATGCCATTGACAAGTTCAAATCCTATTTATAGGATCTAAGGTCATTATCTACACTGACCATGATGCTCTCAAATATCTACTCAGCATGCAGGATTCTAAGCCCAGGCTGATAAGATGGGTATTACTCCTGCAAGAGTTCGATATAGAAATCTGAGACAGAAAAAGGTCAGAAAAGCAGGTGGCTGACCACCTGTCTCGGATTGAACCTATAGAAGGGACATCCCCTCCCTCTACTGAGGTCTCTGAAATCTTTTCAGATGAGCAACTCTTTGTCATTCGGATAGCACCATGGTTTGCAGACATTGCAAATTACAAAGCTATAAGATTCATTCCTAAAGAATACAATAGGCATCAAGCTCGAAAACTCATGCATGATGCAAAGTACTACTTGTGGGATGAACTATATCTCTTTAAGAGATGCTCAAATGGGATCATCCGACGTTGTGTGCCTGAAGAAGAAGCACACAAAATACTATGGCACTGCCATGGCTCTGACTTTGGAGGACACTTTGGAGGTGAGCGAACAGCCGCGCCAAAAAGGTTCTCCAATGTGGATTCTACTAGTCCACACTCTTTAAGGACTCTAGAGAGTTTGTCCGTAACTGTGACAGTTGCCAAAGGATTGGCAACCTCCCTCATAGTCATGACATGCCTCAGCAAGAAAACCTAGAGATTGAGTTGTTTGATGTATGGGGTATAGACTTCATGGATCCTTTTCCACCTTCATACTCAAACACCTATATCCTTGTGGCAGTAAATTATGTGTCTAAATGGGTTGAAGCAATAGCATCACCCACTAATGATACTAGAGTAGTAATGAAGTTTCTCCAGAAGAACATCTTCAGCAGGTTTGGTATTCCTCCAACATTGATCAGTGATGGAGGTACTCATTTCTGCAACAGACAACTTGACTCTGTTTTGAGCCGTTACGGAGTTCGTCATAAAGTGGCAACACCATACCATCCCTAGAAAAATGGGCAGGCTGAAGTCTCAAATAGAGAGCTAAAATGAATCCTGAAGAGGACAATAAGCGCCTCTAGAAAAGATTGGGCTAAAAAGCTTGATGATGCTCTATGGGCATACAGAACAGCCTTCAAGACTCCTATAGGAACATCACCATATCAATTGGTGTATGAAAAATCCTGTCATCTGCCAGTGGAACTAGAACACAAAGCCTATTGGGCAACCAGATTCCTCAATCTTGATGCTAAAGTATCAGGAGAAAAATGGATGCTCCAACTAAATAAGTTGGACAAATTCCGGTTAACGGCATTTGAAAATGCAAAGATCTATAAAGAGAAAATAAAAAGGTGGCATAACAGGAAGATAACTTCCAGAGTCTTTGAACCAAGCCAAAATATTCTGCTATTCAATTCAAGACTCAAATTATTTTCAGGGAAACTCAAATTCTGTTGGAAGGGACTCTATGTGGTCACTAGTGTATCACCCTATGGGTACATAAAACTTCAAGGTAAGGACCTGGACAGAGAGTTAAGCATTACCTTGAAGGAGATATTGAGTCAGGAGGCTCAACACTGCTACTGAGCTAAGTACAATCAAGTCCAGCTAAAGACATTAAAGAAGCGCTTGTTGGGAAGCAACCCAATGATCAAAAGCATATTATTTTCTATTCCTTTGAATATTCTTGTTCTTAAATTAGTTTTCTTCATAATTAGTTTTTATTATTTTACTTTTTTTGTGTGTTAGTGATCATGAACGGTATTTAAACAGAGACAAAATGATGTAGAACAAGAGGCATAACACCCTAGAGGAAGCATCTCTCTGGCGTTGAACGCCAGAAAAGGGTGAAGAATGGGCATTTCACTGCATCATGCTGGGGAATGAGGTAGAAGTTCACCAAATTAATCCCCATGAGATATACAAGATTGCAAATAGGATGTCCACCCAAGCCAGGCTGGCCTATCCAAACCTCATCTTTTACCTATGTCAAGAGGCTAAAGTCCTGCTTCACATAGATACATTTATCCCAGTGAAAAGCCCAATCACCAAACAGGTGATGGAAAGTGCCAAGGTACCAGAGGATCATCCCAAAAGGAAGACATCTGAGCCTCCACAAGAGATCCCTCCAACTGAATATTGGACTCAGTTGAAAGCATCTGTGATTCAACTACAAACCACCTTGGATCAACTAAGAGAAGAGCAGAAAGATCAGACTAGCATGATTTGCAAACTGGTCAAGGAGAAAGAGAAGCAGGGGCGTGAATTTGAAGCTTTGAAGTGCCAGAAACTCTTCCCTGAAGAACCCAGCACCTCTCTTGATTAAGGTGGTTGAGTTCCACCTCCCATATTTCTGTTATTCTAATTTCTATTTCTTATATTTAGGATTACATGATCACTAGTAGTATTTTAAGTTCTATTTTATTTCTCTATCTTTTAATTTAAAGAATTGCATAAGCATTAATAATAATATAGTTTTTATTTCCGTCAATTAGTTATAAAATAATTCCTCTTATCATCATCAAACTGGAATAAAATAGTGAATTTTTTAGAAGAATTAAGATGCATGAATTTTCGAGTTATATAATAAGAATAGTCAATTATTTTGATGTGGTGGCATTGCTTTTGTCTTCTGAATGTATGAATGAATAGTACATATTTGAAATTGAAATTAAGAATGTTGGCTCTTGAAAGAATGATGAAAAAGGAGAAGTATTATTGATAATCTGAAAAATCAAAAGAAATTGATTCTTGAAGTAAGAAAAAGCAGCAAAAAGCAAGATGCAACAAAAAGAAAAACAATTGCATGCGAAAAAAAAAATAGAAAAAGCCAATAACCCTTTAAACTAAAAGGCAAGGGCAAAAGGCTCCAAGGCTTTGAGCATCAATTGTTAGGAGGGTCTAAAAGAAACAAAAATCTTGGCCTAAGCGGCTCAAGCAAGCTGTCCCTAACCATGTGCTTGTGGTGTGAAGGTGTCAAGTAAAAAGCTACTAAGTCCCGCTCATCCAATTGAAACTGAGCTTCATTGAAAACTCTAAGATTTATTGTATCTTACTCTTCTTGTCCTACTTTGTTTTTAGTTGCTTGGAGAAAAGTAACAGTTTAAGTTTGGTGTTGTGATGAGTAGATATTTTATACGCTTTCTGACATAATTTTCATATAGTTTTTAGCATATTTTATTTAAGTTTTATTATATTTTCATAGGTTTTAGTGTAAAATTCATATTTTTTTTATTCTACTTTGAGTTTGTGTGTTTTTATACAATTTCAGGTATTTTCTGGCTGAAATTGAGGAGCTAGAGCAAAAGTCTAATTCAGAGACAGGGAAAGCACTGTAGATGCTGTCAGGATCTGACCTCCATGCACTCGGAAGAGCTTTTCTGGAGCTACACAAGTCCAAATGGAGCGTTCTTAACGACTATGAAAAGCTAACATCCAGAGATTTCCAGCAATATATAATAGTCCATACTTTGCTTCGGAAATGAAGACCCAAAACTGGCGTTCAACGCCAGCCATCTACCCCAGACCTGGCGTCCAACGTCCACAGAGAGGTGGCCAGTGTCCAATGCCCAAAAGGGGGCCCCTAGCCAGCGTTCAACGCCCCTACGGAGTCCTAGCACGTGGGAGATACTCAAGCTCAGCCCAAACACTCACCATGTGGGCCCTGGAAGTAGATTTTCTCACTACAAGCCTAAGCCTATCATATTTCTGTAATTCCTAGTCATTAGTTTAGAATTTAAAGGAGAAGATCACCCTTGTTTAGGATCTTCTTCCTCACTTTTATTCGAACCTATCATTGTATTTACAATATGAGTTTCTAAACCTCTTAAGGTTGAGGTTAGGAGCTCTGCTGAGTTTTATGAATTAATAAAAGTACTACTGTTCTATCTCAATTCGTGTTTGATCCTCTCCTAAGATGCATCTTCGTTCTTCAACCTTATGAATGAGTTGAATCGGCACAAGGTTATCTCTATTCTACATGGGTTTAGCGAGCGTCTTTCATCGGATATCAATGAACCACTAGCTTGAGGATACGTCTCTTAGATTGCTAATCCACGGCTTTGTTGGGGACTTCTCAAGACATCAGTTCAGTCGAGGTATGGGGAGATTAGAGTCTTTGTGGTAAAGGCTAGAACCAAGGTGCAACATTCTCTGATCTGGAAGATTCGACCTTGTCTGTGGCGTTTTGAGTAGGATCACCAAAGGAATGAACTGCAGGAGCTTCACCCTCATTCAGACTGAATGCGCACTAAACCTGGTGTTCATCCTAGAGGAAGATTGGCGGCTGCTCAAACTAGCGGCAATCACATACAGCCTACTATAGAAAAAATCATTCACAATTGGAGTAGACGGTAAGAAAGTATTGATCCAGAAGAACAAAAGCATCTTTGAAGCCTTAACCATCTTCTTATCATTAGATTCACCATCAACTGAGTAACGTTTTATTTATTTTACTTGTATGCATTTAAACAATCAAACAATTTTTCTATTCACCTAACTAAGATTTACAAGATAACCACTGTTTGATCCAAGCCAACAATCCTCGTGGCATCAACCCTGACTCACCTCAAGGTATTACTTGGATGACCCAGTGTATTTGCTAGTTCAGTTGTACGAAGAGTGGAAATTCGTGCACTACTTATAATGTATTATTGATGATTCTATTGAGTTTTGAGTTATTACTTTACTAAATTTTTATTTAAATTCAATTTATTAATATTAAATTAATGTTGTTGAGATTGAATTATAAATTCAATTTTTTTAGTTTAACAATTTTATCCTCCCCTTGTTCGGTCCTAAATTTATTAACTTGATTATGAAATGCTCTTATTGGGATTTGATATATGGTCTTATTTAATTTAATAGCTTACTATTACAATGCACTTGCTTGCCATATCAAAGAGTGAGAAGAAAAAAAAAAGAGAAAGAAATGTGATTCAAAAACCATTTAAAAAGGACAAAGAATAAGATTCTAGTGTAAATACAGTTGAAATAAGTCTTAAATTGTTTTTCTATTTTAGTAAGCTTTCTAACAAGTTAATTAACAAAATAGAAAGGAAAATAAGTATATAATTTTCTTTGCTCAAACTTTAGAATTTTTAAATTGGTAAAAGTAGATCACTTTGTATGTATGACTTGTTTAGGAAAAATTTTAGATTAAGTATTGTGCTTTCTTATTTTTATATTTTATTTGGTGAAAATTGCTTGCAATTTTTTTATAATTTTGCACAAAACTTGTTTATAGGATATCCATGACAAGTCAAAATCTGTGACCAAGGCTCCTGCCATGAAACTTTAGTATAATTCTAGTTTAGTTTTTTAGTTTCTTCTTATAAAATCTTACCTGAATTGGCAGCGAAAAGGAGGAGAAGAGCAGCAGCGAGCCAGAGACTAAAGAGAAAGAGATGCAATCACATCGTCACAGGTAGTTAGAGAAGTAGAAAAAGTTGTAGTTGCAGAATTAGAGAACTAGAGAGGAGAAGAAGGTGGCGGACGATTCTGCCTTCGACAACAACGGTTCCCTTCGAGTTACGTGTCAGATGCGCGACGACAATTTTATGATGACCTTGAGAGTTAGACGTGTAAGCAATGAGAGGGGATGACATATGGCGGTGAGAGTGGAAGAAGATGACAGAAAAAAAAGAGAAGAAAAAAATCTAAAAATAAGAGAGCAACACATAGAAAAGAGAGAGTTAGGAGTTATTTATTCATTCAAATAAATTTTAAATATTAGAATGTCTTTATAGATTGTTTTTCGGTCCTTAATCAACTTGGTGAAAGAAGCCCTATAATCTCGAAAGCTACTGAATTGGAATAGTTGCAAAAATTTTGAACAAATATTTTGCATTAAAAAAATAAACTTCGTGAATCGCTTTTGAATTTGATCAATGTGCGATATTTCTTCATTTGTGATTATTCGTCTAAATAAATTTTAAATTGGATGAGCATGTAAAAGAAATTTCGTCACTTCACAATTTTTTATTACGTTTAATTGTAGCCTAATGGCTATTATTGCCTTATGGCACAATTTAACTATTAAACCACAAGCATAATTGAAATAATAAGAAAGTAACAAATATAATTAACAAATTAAAGTATTTAAACATCCCGTATTGCAATGTGAATCATTTTCTGGTCTGATCGATGAGGTGCTCAAATCTTCTTCTATGTATATTGAAATTAAAGATTTATTAAATTTCAACTCTTACATGCCTGCAGAAAATAAATGTTAGGTTTTTTTAGCATAACTATTTGAAAAAAATTATCTCTCATCACATAACAATAGTGTTAGTATATATAGACTATAGAGTACTGTACTTCAAGCTCGAAGTATATATATATAACACGAAAACCAAAATGGAACACAAAGTAAAGTTAAAAATAAATTAAACTATTGAAATATTTTGGATTAGTTGCACTTTTCCTCTTGAACATTATCATTAGGTCACATGCGACTTTAGCCCTTAAACTTTAAAAATATGCAAATTAACATTTAAATTTTTAAAGATTAAGGGCTAAAGATCATATAATCTACAATTCAGGGAATAAATTGCAATTAACCCAAATATTTATTTCATATATTATTTTGACTACATCTTAAGGCCCTTGTCATATAGGTAAATGATTTATATGCTTTATTTTTCAATATCTTATTAATTTTTATACTACTCAACACTTTTGGTGCAATTTAAAAAAAAACACCAAAATTAAGATAATTTTGAAGTATTTATTATTTCATATATTAATATTGAAAAATATAAAAAACAAATTTTAAATATTAATATTATTTAGTCAACTTTTTTTCTACTCCGTTCAGTTTGGATAAATAGCTTAATTAAACTTTTTTTAAAAAAACAGCTTAAATAATAAATGGTTATATTAAAAGTAGCTTATAAATAAGTTATTTTGTACTTAGGTTTGTAGTTTTAAAAGTACTTATTTTATAAAAATGTGATAAAAAGTAATAGTATTATGAGAGATTTTATTTTTTTAACTTCTCTATAAGCTCCTATAATTTCTTAGAAAACTGCAATTTGGTTTTAAAAAATATATCAGACATTAATACTACTACTTTTTTAAATCAAAAACTCAAAAAAATTACTTTTGAAGCTTCACAAATGAACCCTCACTCTTTTAAAAGTCATCTGTAACCACTACCATTATATCTAATTCTTTATGAATGAATAACCTTTATTTTTAGAAAATTTAGGGTTTAAAATTAAAATTTAGGATATATAATTTAAAATTTATGGTTTAGGATTTAACATTTAGGATATAAAATTTAAAATAAAAAATATAGATTGATGTCAGTTGAAAAATATTAGCTTCCTAGTTGAACTCATGAATATTATAATAAACTACTTAAAGTACCATGATTTTGTTTTAATTTTTATTTTGTATCATATAGTTGAATATCCTACATACTTTGTATCTTTGATCAGTTAACACTCACCAATGAGTGGAAAATTTTTCATATAATCAAATATGAATATTAGATAATTAATATAATATAATAATTTAAAATTTAAATACTTACCACTGTTATAACTTTCCACCGGAGGACCATACTTAGCTTTGCATTTCTTAATGCAATCCTCCTTCGCTTCCGGATTATTTCTATAGCGGCTCTTGCATGTTTGAAGACAACTTTTCAGCTTATATTCCTGATGTTCAAGACCATCGTATTGAGCTGAAGACCATTTTGGAATACTGTCATGCGATTCAACAATGATAGCACAAATAACAAATCCAATAATAATGAAGAAACGTGTTATTTGTTTATAGGTCACACCACCATTTCTAGCCATATGTGTCTTCTTTTTGTTTTGGAAATGCAAATGTATGATATACCATGCATGAAGTTTTATAAAGGCTTAAAATTTCAGAATTGATATATTTGTTACTTAATTCATGTCCTTTTAAATCGCCTTAAGGGTGTCCCCTCGCTTTGTTAGGAGTCATAAGTTAACAATATAATCAAAACCATAAATTAATTTTGGTTGCCCCTTAAAGTCATTGAGTTTCGGAAAAAAAAAAACAACTGGTCTTTACATATTTTGAGATTATGTAACTTATAAATATATAGTTTAGATGCAGTAATATATAGTGCCATGATACTATTTTTTTAAAAAATCTAAATTAATAAAAAAAACACATAATAATTATATAATTTTATAAATAATTGGATTTGGGGACCGGTTACAAGTAATGGCCTTCCGAAGTTGTTTCTATCATATAAAATTTTGCAGCTCTTTGCATTCACAAATTGATTGCATATTTCGGTAATGCGAGAAACAAAAACATATCGTGAAAACTTATTATATTTAATATTTATTAATTATTATAATATTTAGTATTTATTAATTATTATAATAATTATTATAACAATTAATAAATATTAAATAAAATAAATTCTAACTATTTTTTATTAACTCTATTTAATTATCAAACATTTTCGTTATCTTATATATACGGCTCAAGTCCCCGATAAATCATAATTATCACCAAGTCATTTCACACCCATATCTTGATCAGCCATTTCCTCATCTCTCAATCCCAACATAAACAATAATATCCATTATCAATCAATCAATCACCAGCAAAATCCTTAATTTGACTAAATTAAATTCATCAAAATATAACCCTCAATTGAAATCACCAATCTTAACTAGTTACATAACCTAGCTAAAACTTTAATAGAAAAATTACTGAATTTTCTTAATGATTCCTCTACTTAATTTCACTTAAAACCTTTAAAAATTTTGACATACAGAAGTTATGATGACAAATATTTAATGGAGGATGTTCCCACAAAGATGCTTAAAACGTCTTTTTATAAAGATGCTTACATTTTGCATTATTATTGAACATATTAATAAATTGGTTATTTTAAATTTTTTAACAAATTAAAATAAAACCAATTTTTTTATAATAATAACAATAAATCTATTTTTTTAGAGATTTAATTGTATTTTTAAATTTTTAGGAATTTAAATGTCCATAAAACAAAAAATTAGGGATATATTTGTCTTTTTATTAAAAAGTTTAAAGATGTTCGATTTAGATTGTGTAATTCGATCGGATTAAATCGGGTCTGATAATTATAATGCAAACAATTGGGTTTATTATTATTGTTATAATAAACCGATTTTGTTCTGGTTTATTAAAAAATAAATTATTAACTAGTTTAATAAAAATGTTCAATAATAACATGACATATGTAAACGTCTTAAAAAAAAGACATTTTTAGTATCTTTATTAAAGTGGTCTCTATATTTAATTAGATTTTTTTTTTGGTCTTGAATATTAGTTAGATTTAAAAATTTATTTTGTATTTGTTTTTTGGTTGTCCACACGGTATCCTCCACTCCGACAGGTCAAAGACTAATCTATCGCGGATCTGAACTTCATTTAAGAGTTTGTCGCTAACCAATAAATTGCTGTATGCATAAGACGAGATTCGAATTTCCGACACTTGTTTAAGCGGACGAGTGAACTCTTTAGTTAATCCATTTTGTTTTGATTTATGTTAAGATGTGCAGGCCCAAAAACCGCCCAATAAAAACTACAAATTATGCAGGTCAGTTTTGCATTGTGAACAAGCATTGCAAATCAGTTCTTTTATTGGACAAACATTTTGCACATTGGACCAGTAACACAATAGGGATATAGCTCAGGACAAATAGAAAAGGAAAAGCATCAATACATGAGCACGGAAAAAAAAAATCAAATAATGGAGCCAAAGAAAAATAAAGATGTTAGAATTAGCAAGAATAATAGGTACATCATAACTATACATTTGGCATTCATGGATTACAAGGACAATCAGATTGTACCACCACATCTAGAAGAATTTCCTCATGCAACGTTCAGAATTTCAGTGTGCACAGATTTAATTTTTGGATGCATTGCCTTTTATATATATGAGCATATCGACCAGATTTTGAATTAAGGAAAAGATCGCTCTTAGTGAGCACTTAACGGCACATTCTACTCATCTTTTTCTTCATTTCTTACTCATTATTTATCATACTCTTTTTATTCTATCTTTCTATAATAAGAAAAAGACAAATATGTGAAGGAATAGAAAATGCAAAGAGAAAAAACTTAGAGAGATAGGATTTGTTTGGCTGAGTTTTAAAAAAAAAAAAAATTTTTAAGTTATCTTTTTTTAAAAAATTTTATAAAAAAGTAAAAATAATTTTATGTTTGAATAACTCATACAAAAAAAATTTTTTATTTATCAATTATATTTAGATATAACCATATAAAAGTACTTTTTTGTTTATTTATTACATGAAAAATAGTTTTTTTAAAAAAAAAGATCTTTTAAAAAAAGATGTAAATTATAATTTCTCAAAAAAGATATTTTTTATTATTTTAGTACTTTTACTTTTATTACTAAAAATTTATCAAATATCTTAAAAAATAAAAAATAAAAAATAAAAGATTTTTTATTAATTTAATGACGCCTAAACAAACACATAATTTTTGAAGAAAAAGTCATTTATATTAATTTTGGTGTAATTTTGATTTTTGAGTTGACGAACCTAACTAGTTCTCTTTGCCAAGTTAAAATAGTACTTAGCCTAGAAACTAAGTTAGGAGAGCTTGGTGCTTGTTTGTGCATCCTTAAGTTGATAAAAAAAATATATTTTTTAATAAAAAATATTTTTTTTTATTTTTTAGTGTGTTTGATAAATTTTTAGTTGTAAAAGTAAAAGTACTAAAAAATATCTTTTTTAAGAAGTTATAATTTACATTTTTTTTAAAAGATATTTAAAAAAAAGATTTTTTACGTAATAAATAAATAAAAAAATATTTTTTATATGGTTATACTCAAATATATTTAATAAATAAAAAGAATTTTTTGTATGAAATTTTTAAACATAAAATTACTTTTTTTTATAAATCTTTTAAAAAAAAACTTAAAAAAAGATTTTTTTTTTTAAATTTATCCAAACAAATTTTTAATGTTAAAAAATTTAGTTAAAAATTTAAGTGATTCCTAAATGAATTAGGTTGTAATATTTGGTGTCTCTTCGATTTAATCAAGTATTGAATATTTAGCAATACTCTTTTTCGTTTCACAAATTCTCTTTGACTTCTTTATCAAATGATTTAATTACCATAGATAAAACACAATTTGAATCACTTCTACTCAATTCAATTTGGTCTGCATGATATAATTTGAGCACGTTTATATAAAAAATTGGATGGATTCTCATGAAAGATGGGAGTTTTACTTTACAGGTTATCTCCTCAATGCGTTCAACAAATTCAAATGACCCTTTATATTTATGGATTAATAACCCGTTTATGAACTTTGCAAAAAACTTTTAATCATTAGTTGTGGGAGTTTAGTCATAATTTTATCTCTGACTCAGATATGCCTCCTCTTTATAATTGCTCATTTCTTCATTTTTTCTTTAAGTTTTGTCAAGATAAAAACCAATAACATTTGCTTGTTCGAACAGTTAATTCCCAATCACAATTCCGATATAAGTAGATGGATAGATAGATCGAAGTAGATATAACGTATAAGTGATGGTAAAAATAAATAATCGAATTTTGAATGCATATTAACTTTGAAATTAACTACTAGCGTGAAATAACATTTGAAATTTATCCAAGGCTATTAACGTATGAATTTCACTAGGGACGGTGAAGAATCTTGACAATGTGTACAATAAATTATAAATTTAGCTTAATACAAAAAAAAATTCAAACAGTTATTTTAAAAAAATAATCATTCTAACCCTAATTTTTCAATAGAATTTATCCAAACACCCTCTCCCCCAACATCTGCTACCACATCCTCATCAATTATCTCACCTCTCCGGCCTCCTTAGAAGTTTCTTCACCAGCCATCAAACAACCATCCACATAGTTATTAAAATAATCATCTGATTACCTAGTGATATAACCATCTAGTATTTGTTAATTGTATATACTTAAACTGAATCAAACAAAATAATCATCCAATTAAAAATTAAAATAACTATCTACATATCTAGTGAATTGAACATCCAGCATCTAAATTTGTCCGTTGATGTATATACCTTAAAGATGTAAGAGAAGCGAAATCCAAGAAAGCCAAGTTGGCCGCGCAAGACAAGGCATTTTTGAAGTGGGGTACGTTTGCATGTACAAAAATGGGAGCATCATAGACTAAACTAATTGCTTGCACAATTATTGTTGTGCTATCCTACGTTGATCTTGGACCTATACTTATGTAGGGGGAGGCAAGCTCATTGAAGGCGGCGGCGGCCATGGCGGTCTTGGGCTGTGCGACGGACACAACGTGTGCGAAGGGAGTGTCTCCATTTACGATCTTGTAAGGCGTGATGGACATATGAAAACAGCACACTTGTGTGTCCTTATACGTCGCGAATGACGACGTTGAGAGGGAGAAACCGCCGACGCAGAAGAGGGGCTGCATGATTGGCGCGATGCGGGACTGCGGGACAGTACTGCTGGGCGTTCGTAGTGCGCACGTTAGCGTGAGTTTTGGGTGACGGCAGCTGGTATTTGTAGCGGTGTAACACCGATGAGAGAAGAAAAGACTGGGCGAAAAAACAGTCACAACAGATAAGAGGGAAGGAGGCCGTTTTTGGGATTTACGTAATTCTTACAAATCCTTAATTATTTTGAATTTTAAATTGGTAATTATTAAAAATTAATTATTTATTTATCATTTGATGTTATTTCAATTTTACTTTTATTGTATACAGCATTAGCTTTCCGTGCTTTCTCTTCACGTATTTATGACAACCAACTATAATTTCTTACCTACTCCGATGCATTGTTTTAACATGAAAAATATTTCAAATGTACTTGGAATATCAGTGTTCTAATTATTTTAATTGTTGATTTTAATTAATATATATTATATATTTTTTTATAATTTAAATTAACAGTTAAAATAACTGAAACACTAATGTTCCAAGTACACTAGAAACTCTTCCTTCAACATGTTCTCAACATATATAAATATTAATATTTCAATTGAAAGACTATTATATATGCAGTATCTCATATAGTCTCTGGCTCTCCTTTGTCACACATATATACGCATGGGCAGTGGCGGAACTTGAAACAAAATTTTGGAGGGGCCATATAGAAAATAATTGTCAAAATATTTTTGATATGGACCCATTTAAGATAAGCTCGTCTAATCTCATCTCTTTGGTTTGGGTGATATTGCCAAATTTAAAACCGTTTTTCAAGATCTCGTTCCAAAAAGTTAAGGTTAATGACGTCGAGACGTCGCTTAGGTCACCAATCTTGACGAGGTTAACAACCCTACTATGGTGACATAGTTTAGATTCACCAATCTTGGCGAGATTAGCAACCCCGCTATGGTGAAAATAGCCATAAACCCATCTTGGTTGGCCAAGCTAAGGATGCACCTCTTACTCTCAAAGAGCCTAGAGGAAAATAAGCACACAGCTTATTTCATATTCAAAAATTAATTTCAACTCTATTTCATAAATAAAAGGTACATGAGTTATTTATACTAGTGGGAGAAGGAAAAGCCTTCATAACTTAGACGATGTGATACTAATTCATAACACAAAATTCACTATCCTAAACAATATGGGACTTGTATTCCCTTGTTACAATTAACTAATATAATTAACCTACTAACTCTACTTACTCCTGCGTCATTCTCCTTGGGTTGAAAGAACTTTTGCGTGAAAAGACTTGTGATAGCAGATGATTTCCTTGATGAATCCACACCAAAAGATCTCCTTGATGAATCCACACCAAAGACCCACACTCACAAATCAGATAAAATTTTACAAGATCCGTGGCAGCAGACGATCGCATTGATGAATCCACACAAAAAAAAATTCATTGGCGAATCCACGCCAAAAACCTGCACCTACAAATCAAATAAAATTCCACTAAAGCAAGGTGAAAGCCACAAGGACCGACCTTGCTCTGATACCAAACTGACGTCGGGATGTCGCTTGGGATACCAATCTTGGCGAGGTTAACAACCCCACTATGGTGACATAGTTTAAATTCACCAATCTTGGCGAGGTTAGTAACCCCACTATGGTGAAAATAGCCATAAATCCACCTTGGTCGGCCAAGCCAAGGATGCACCTCTTACTCTCAAAGAGTCTAGAGGAAAATAAGCACACAGCTTATTTTATATTCAAAAATCAACTTCAACTCTATTTCATAAATAAAAGGTACATGAGTTATTTATACTAGTAGGGGAAGGAAAAGCCTTCATGACTCGGACGATGTGGGACTAAAATATAACACAAAGTTCACTATCCTAAACAATATGAGATTTATATTCCCTTATTACAATTAACTAATATAATTAACCTACTAACTCTACTTGCTCCTGCGTCAGTTAAAGTCATCAGATGTAATTTTTTGAACTTTTGAAAGTTATATCACACTTTCTTCGTAATTCATTAAAGTAGAAGAACTATCTACAGGTGTTGATATTGTAAAAGTTATATGTTCTCCTTCTTAAATATTAGTCTTCCTCTTAAAAAATGTATCAATTCTTTGATTTTTCATTATTATTTTATATAAAAATTTGAATATATATCCTGTAAAATATGTAAAGAAGAAGTTAGAAGGATAAATATTAAAATTTATAATATTTATTGAATTTTTTTTATCAATTTATACAAATACAATAATATTAATACTTATTGAATATTCTATTTTTTTATCATATAAAAAATTAAATTAAATAAATAGTAAAATATAAAATAATATTAAATTAAATAAATAAAAATATATAATTTTTTATATTTGAACTTAAAGATAGAGAGAGTGTTGTTTATTGAACTTATTAGATACTTTAAGTCATAGTAAAATATTTAAGTCAATTGAACTATTTTTTATCTTCTAAAAAAGTACTACTAAGTTTTTTATAAAAAGTTTGGGGGGGCCATGTCCCCCTTGTCTGAACTAAGCTCCGCCACTGCGCATGGGGTAGACTAATTAAAAGCTTAGGGCACCCAAAAATTAATATAATGATGTTCCACGATGTGAGATAACTCTTCTCCAAAGAGTAGCTTTTGTTCAATTTTTTGATGTATCGTTTTCCATTTTCGTGCTTATTGAAGCTATGCCTTCAGTATCATTGTGTCTCCACAAAGTGAACCTCAGAGGCGGGAGACCAACTTCATATTAATCATTGCATAATGCTTTGTTCTTCTAAACAATAATGTTTTATTACGCTCTCTCACGCAAAAGTTTGCTATAAACCGTTTTTTTTAATTATGAGAAAAAATAAGCGATTATTCGTCATAAAATATTTTTCTTAAAAATTTAAACTAACAAATTTGTCACATTAAATAAAAAACCCTATATATTACATTGTCTAAACTATAAAATTTTAAATAATTTATGGCAAAATTTTTCTGTGTGGACTTTTAAAATGAAGTTTGTTGTTTTCATAACATAATCTGTTACGTGTAGATTAATTCTGAATAATAATGTTGAGCATCTTTTATTATGTAGGGTAGCGTGAACGGAAAACAATATATAATAACGTGCTCCCAACATTATATCCTATTATTAAAGTGTGTGACACATTACATTATATTATATTATTATAAAGTGTATGCTGTAGTAGTATTGTGTTCCCCCTTTTTTCAATTAGACAGCAATCTGAAACAGCAGTGCACATAATATAGTTGGAAAAATGACTAAGGATGACTCTTCTTGATGTGCTTTTATGATGTCCAAGAACCATATAGTATTTGATACTAATAATGTTGTTGTGCTAGTCCTATAGCCATTTTTTTTTTCTTCTTTTAGCGTTGAGATTTGAGACAGCATATTACCTTCACATCCAAGCGTTAATCATTGAGTTTATACTTTTGAAAAGTAAATTATTATTATATTTTTGAAAAAGTCCAAAGAATTAATATTAATTCAGCTAATTAATTTAAAAATCCGTTAATAATTTGAAAGAAAATTTTGAATAAAAAACTATGATGTTAAAAGGAATAAGAAAAAAAAGGATAATTTTCAAAAAATAGTGAATAAGTAAGTTTGTTTGGCTGTGATTCAATAATTAATTATTAGATGAAGTTAGCTGATTTTTTATTAGTTCTCTAGTGGACTTATATATTTTTATAGTGAGTCATATTTTGTTAAAAAAAATTATTTATGTATTTTAATTTAAGAATGTAAATCTTTTAAAAGCATTTCGTATTGAATTTAAAAGCATAGTCATTTTGGTAAGCAGACGAGTGTAGAACATAGCTAAACAATTAATTTTGTTGATAAAAATATGTAACTAAAATATTTAAATTTTAATTAATGTTACACAAATTCTTTCAAATAAAATTTCAATTTCTTCCTTTGGAGTCTCAATAAAGCAAGGGAGTGCTTTTCCTCTTTCATCACTTTCTTTTTTCCTTCATTTCCATTTGTTACATTATTTGTAGTGGTGGCTCATACTTTGTGCTAATTACTATGCCCCGTAGCCATGCTTTGTTCCCCACGTTTCATTTTGGTCTTGGATCTCAAAGAATTCAGTTTTAGATAGAAAGGGTAACCAAAAGCTATTTGTTTATGATATTTATTTGCTGTGTTATTCATACCGTACCCCTATCAACACATGGATAGATAATTATTAGGACGATAGATATTTCTTTCTATTAGACGGATCATAAATTCATAATTCATAATGTAAATTAATATTGGTTAACTAATAATTCATAGCTAGGTAGGTATATTACATTTTGGCTGCATTTGAAAGAAAGATTGAGACCGAAAGATTGAAATTAAGAGATAAAAATAGAAAGATAGAAATTAAATTAAATTTTTATATTATATTTGGTATAAAATATAATAAATTGATTTGTGTCTCAACATTACATTTAATTTAAAATAAATATAAAAATTGAAAGGTAAATTTAAAATTTAAAAATTAAATGAGAGTATTTTTAAATGTTATTAAAATTTCAGTCTTTGTCTCTAAAAATTTTAGTCTTTTGTGTTCTTATTCTCTGGAGATATTGAAAAGACTAAAATTTTGTATTCCGAAATTAAAATTTTAGTTCCGATCTTTGATCACTAAATACAATACTAAATTCTAATCCTCCAATCTCAGTTTTAGTTTGTGAAAACAAATGTTACCTTAGAACTTTTTAGAATGCTAGGAATTAAAATTCACAAGAGTTGAATTTTTTTTTCTTACTTTAGATTAACTAAAAATAAATTATTTGAAATTATTTGAAAATTCCAATTCTTATTTTTCTTTTCTTTATAAATCAGATAAAAAATGGTCTATTTCCAAAAATTCACTCTCACACTCTTCAAATTTAAATTTTATTCTATTAATATATTATAGTCATTCTAAATCATGAAATTAAATTTTAAATAAAAATAAATTTTTTTTCTTAAAGTAAACAATACTTTTTTTTTATATTAATTAGTTTTCAAACAAGCTCTAATGATTGTCAACGAGTAATAATTCAAATAGCATAATTTTTCCATCTTCAACTAAAGATTTAGGATTCGAATCTCACTCTTAACTCTAATTTTAAGGGAAAAAAAAATAGCGCTCTAATGATCATGTATAACCAATATTAACAACAAATGCATGCATCATGCTATGAGCCTATGATCTACCATGTTTGTATACTTCTAAGTCTATTAAACCATAAAAATATTAGTAACTTCCCTTCTAAATAAACTGAGGAGTATCTAATCGATCACATCAATAGACAAAAATTGAATATCTAATTATTGATTGAACCTTGACAAACTAAGTTTGATGATAATATTTAGTAGTGTACATTAATTACACTACGATGTGGTTCCTACCAACATGATTGAAACACTGTTTTCCACCATTAGCAGAAATCATAAAAGTGCAGTTTAAAATATTTAAATTAAATTCCCAAAAAGCAATTAAGCTTTCTAGGGAAATATTATGATAGTGACACCAATGTATTATCCGCTAAAATCATGAAGAAAAATCTAATAATCAAAACACTGATATCAACATAAACATTTTAAAATTAAATAAAAAATAAAATAAAAATCAACAAGAAAACTTGTTAAACTTGCATAATATGACAACAACGGCTGAAAGAACAAACAAAAAGGTTGGCAAAGGAATTGACTCATAACTTGTTTGGATTTAAATATTTCCATATGCTTCATTTAAACAGAACAAACATTGCTATGAATATTCCTTGCATTGTATAGCAGCTTTGAAGCAAGTACTATATGTTGTTTCCCAATCTTTATGACTTAAAACGATAAATGTTTTCTATACTCATTCTATTTTTTCGTACAATGAACCGACTCACTCTCTCGTCACCTGAACACCAGGTGAGTAAAAGAGAATAAATCGGTTCAATGTGCGAAAAATAAAACGAGTACAAAAAACACTAATTTTCAAGAACTTATTTGTATTTCTTCTTGTCCTTCTGAAGGGCATTGGATCATTTCAAGAATGTTGACAACCTCAGCCATATCTGGACGGTTTGATGGAACTTGTGAAGCACAAACCAACCCTAATTTCAACAGAGGAACTGCTTCCTCTGCTGCAAAATTACCAAAAAGCCTCTCATCAACACACTGCTCTAACTTGTCTCCTTCCAATGCACCTCTCACCATGTCACAAAGCACAACCACATCATCCTCCATGTACTCCACAGGCTTTCTCCCTGTCACCACCTCAAGAACAAGGACTCCGAAGCCGTACACGTCGCACTTCTCCGTGATCCTAACCGTCCGGCAGGCGAATTCCGGAGCCATGTATCCAAGTGCACTCTGTATCTTGCTGCTCAAGACATAATGATCCAGCATTGGCAATAGCCTCACAAGGCCAAAGTCTCCAATTCTAGGCTCATAAGAACAATCTATTAGAACATTGTTTGATTTTAGATTGTAGTGGATCATGTTGAGTTTGTGCAAATAGGCCAAACCTCTTGCCATGCCAAGAATAATCTTGAATCTTTGTTGCCAAGAAAGCACAACTTTCTTGCTATTTTCATCATGTAGAAGCTTATGCAAACTCCCTCTGGATAAATACTCATAAATAAGAAGCTGCAATGATGAAGTCCAATAATAACCTTCAAGTGCTACAAGATTCTGGTGCTTGATCTCCCCTAGAATCTTAACTTCCTTCTCAAAATCTTCTTGTGACTTTATCAAACCAGAGATTGTAAGCTTCTTGATTGCAACAGAACGGCCGTCGCGAAGGACAGTGCAATAAACAACTCCGAATCCACCACGGCCGATTTCGCTGTCTTTGTTTAGAAGATTATTAGCCCCATCAGCAAACTCTGCATGGCCGGAAAACATAACTAGCTTGCCATAGTTTGGATCCTTCACGGGCGAACCACTATAGTCTTCGTCGCCACCACCGGATAATGCAAATTGAGCCGGTGAATGCGAAGTTGAGGACCTCACATGGATGTTTAGAACAGTAACTACCACCACACCAATGGCAATGAAAACAGCTGCACCAATAGCTATAAGTGCAGATATACTGAGGATGATTTTATGATGGCGGTTTTGTGAGGATGCTCCTGAGTTGGAGTAAGAAGAATTCGGATTCAGGACAATTGGTTTTTGATGGTCAATGGTGCAGGAGTGATTGAAGACAGAACCACATAACAATGGATTACCAGAGATAGAAGAGGGAGATATGGTATCAAAGAAACCACCAACTGGTAACTCTCCTTGAAGATGATTGTGAGAAACATTGAATGATGAAATTTGGGAAAGATTTGTTAGCTCCTTTGGTAAGCTTCCAGAGAGTTCATTCCATGACAAATCTAAATACTGAAGATTGGTTAGATTTGCAATTGGTGCAGGGATTGAACCAATAAGCTTGTTGTGTGAAAGATTCCTGCAGCATTGACAATCAATAACTATTTAAATCTTCACTACTATATTCAACAAAATCAAGTAAAGTTTTGTTGGGAGAATTTGTCAAATGAATAACATCTTTTAAGTACAAGAAGCTTGCTTAGTTCTAAGTTGTTAGCAGTTCAACAAAATCAAGTAAAGTTTTGTTGGGAGAATTTGTCAAATGAATAACATCTTTTAAGTACAAGAAGCTTGCTTAGTTCTAAGTTGTTAGCAGTTCAATCTCTTATAAGTAAATCACCCACATTAAGAAATAAATAATTGTCATGAAACCACTTCTTTCAAAAAAAACTTAAGCTAGATTGAAAGAGTCACATGAATGGTTATATCTCTAACACGGCCTCTCATACAAGATTCTCTTTTTGGGTTTGCGTGAATTTCTGCATAGACTTTTTTTTTTTATTGGTCTTATGCTGAAATTCTCTCTTCTGGGGTTCAATAAAGATCGAACACTAGACCTTTCAGCTATAGAAACTCTGATACTATGTCATGATATCATTTCTCTCAAAAACTTAAGTTGATAAGAAGACACATGAATAGTTATATCTCTATCAATAATAAAGCATGAAAGATGGAAGCTATGAACTGAGAGCTTACAAGGATGTTAAGGATGAACACTTCTCAATTTGTCTTGGAATTCTTCCACTCAACAAGTTCTTTTGTAGCCTCAGTTCACTGAGAGAAACTGCACCTTCTATTTCATTAGGAATGCTTCCATTGAGCTTGTTCCCACTCAAGTCAAGAATGTACAAAGATTTGAGTTCTCCTATGCTTACTGGAATAGTGCCAGAGATGTTATTGGTTGACAAATTCAACACTTGCAAGCTACTGAGTCCTCCAATGCTGAATGGAATTTTGCCAGAAAATGCATTTGATGACAAATCCAAAATCTGAAGACCATGATAAGAAACAGGTATGGATTTTCTCAAGTTGTTTTCAGAAAGTGAGATACTTTGCAACCCCATCTTGAATATCCATGAAGGAAGGATCCCTGCCATGTGATTGTGACTAATGTCAAGAACCAAAAGCTTGTTGCAGTTTATCATTGAATCTGGTATGTTCCCAGTGATCTCATTCCTGGATAAATTCAACACACTCAGTGAATCAACATTTCCAATTGATTTTGGAATCCAACCAGAAAATCTGTTGTTAGAAAGGTCCAATATCTCCAAACTCTTCAATTCTCCAATCCAATCCGGAATGTGATCGGTGAACGAATTCCCCTGCAAACTGAGTGATGTGCATGAGGTGAGCCTTTGCATTGACTCAGGAATTTTCCCAGAGAGAAAATTATCACTGAAATCAATAAACTTTAACAGCAAGCAGCCTCCAATGTCCTCCGGAAGCCGGCCGGAGAGTCGGTTCTTGCCAAGCCTTAACTCCTTCAAATCATACAGAT
Source organism: Arachis ipaensis (assembly GCF_059453495.1). Lineage (NCBI taxonomy): Eukaryota > Viridiplantae > Streptophyta > Magnoliopsida > Fabales > Fabaceae > Arachis > Arachis ipaensis. Next base: position 114,181,990 of record NC_142437.1, read on the forward strand.
TCTGAATTCCTTCAGGAATCTCTCCTTCTAGCAGGTTACTTGAAAAATCAAATGATTGCAGACCCTTCAGATACCATATCCCGGATGGCAATTCACCATGTAGCTGATTAGAGGAAAAGTTTAGAGTTTCCAATGAAGTGCATGAACTCAAAGACTCGGGAACTTTACCTGAAAGGTTGTTATTTGCAAATGAAACTGATCTCAGAGACCAGCATTGTTGGAAAAAACCATTTGGGATTGGTCCATATAGATTGTTCTCACTGAAATCAAGAACTTGCAAATTCCCAAGGCTGGTAAGATCAGGGTTTATGCTCCCTGTGAAGTTGTTCCTAGCAAGTGACAAAATCTGAAGGTTCTGCAATCTCAATAGGCCTCTATCAATGTGGCCAGAAAGAGAGAATCCATCAAGAACAAGGGCATTTACCCTATTAGTTGAAGGGTCACATTTCACACCAACCCAGTTGCAAGGGTTGTTATCATCTTCATTCCAAGAAGTGAGTTTCCCATTTGGGTCTTGTAGAGCAGCTTTGAACACAATCAACCCCAGAACATCATCATTGAAAACTGTGTCTGTTGAGATCACTTGACCAAATAGAACTAGAAAATGGGACAGGAAGAATAACAGCACTTGCATCATGAATTTGCAGAAAGATATCCTCTAACAAGAACAATGTCATTTCATAGCTGCTTGAATTGGAAAGAGAAGTTGGAGGGTCCCAACAAAGCAAATCACATATGAACCAAAAAACACCAACACCACTTTGTTGCACATCAATATATGAAAGTTTCAAATGCAAGTAAAAGTAATGTATGTGTGTGAGAGAGAGAAAGGAACAAAGATGGAAAAGACACTGAATAGAGATAACAAGAATCCAAATCTCAGTGGATATAACAAAAAGGGGAAGAATGCAAACAAAGGATTGGACTAGACAATGATCATGTGAGGATGAGAAAAACAAAAGAAGAGAACAAAGTAAAGCAACTTCAATAAACTCACTTTACTTTCGACTTTTTCAAATGCAGTCCTTCCAAGAGAATTTGAAGTCTTGCAGAAAAGCTAGCAGAGTTGAGAAATGAGAATGACACAAATTATGTTCATAGAGGAAGAATTACAAACAGTTTGTGGACACAAAACAGCAAAACGGTAGGAACTGCTAAGAGTGAAGGATCCATATAGATATATGTATGAAATAGTGACAATGGAGTATGATTTTGAGGTGAATTTGGAATTCAAAAGAAGAATTTTGATTTGACACTGAAAGAGGGAAGAGACTATATAAGATACTAATGAATAAAGGAAACTATGGAGGGAAGGGAAGCATAGTGATAGAGGGTAGAGAAGAGCATTAAAGTAAGGCATTAAAGTGAGGCATTTAAAGCTTCCAACGGCAAAAGAAAGACACAATGAATGAGATGAGAGATAGTGTGAGAGTGAAGCTTTTTGTTTTTCTAAGTAACATTATAATGTTAAATGCTATATGGCCTATGATGTTTTGTGCATGGTGTGGCGCATGGCTTATTGGGTCAAACATGAATCTAAGTTGGTGCTTTAGTTTTGGGACATACACACCTTTTTCCATCTTACGTGGTTCAGATCTCACTCACATGCTTGATTGTATTGTCCATTTTTGGAGGAGGAAAACTTTTTTTTCTTTTTCAAATTCATAAACTTCTTACTTACGTTATGTTTTTCTTAATGTAGTTTACCTTATATAGCATGAAAATAGTTGATAAGAAATGTTTTTATAAGTGAGTTTAATTATTATACACCGCTAATGTAAAGGAGTTACTTGATGTAATTTGATTAAATGTTTGTCCAAAAGTAGATAGTTAAATTATATACACTAATAATGTATAGTTAAAAGTATTTTCGATGATTCTAGTATTTTCTGAAAACTAGAGGATAAATTATCTTCTATTATATATGGTCACATGATAGATTATTATGCATGCTTTTGATATATGAAATAGATCTATTACGTGATAATACATAATACTTTTTACTTTTTTTTTTTTTCTAATGAAGCAGCGGACATTTTTTGTGTCTGTATATTATTCAACACATTTCGAAGAAAATACCTATTTTTCGTATTTAACTATATTTTAATAAAAAATTATTTTTTCGGACATATTCTTAGACACCATCAGGTGTCAGCACCTTATTGTTATTTTTTTTTAAATGAATTTAGAAATAATATATATTATTATTATTTATTAAAATAAAAAATTATTTTAAATATTTATATAATTTAAAAATATTTAAAATAATTAAAATATTAATTTATATTTTATGTTTTATGTATATATTGTGTCTTTATGTCTTACACAAATTTAAATTTTGTGTATCTGTTTATCTCGTATCATGTGTATTGTGTCCTTGTCAATGTGGGTGCTTTATAGCTTTTTTAAAAAATGTTGAACAAATTTTCATAATTAAATATTTACATCAAATATTTTATACCAATAATTCATACAAATTGAAGCAAGATAAATTATTAGAAAAAAAAAATATTTTGGATTTTCTAAGCGAGAAACTTATAAATGATAATCATTCGATAAGACTTGTTTGTAACAGAAATTCTGATCAAATATGATTATTTCTTCACTCGGTACAAACATAAATATCTTGTCATATTGTGTGAACTACTCATTGAACAGTAGAATATGAATCTCCCTCACGGACCAAAGTTGTTGTGGTCTTGCAGTTTTCAGAAACTGCACACAATCACAACACATCGTACTTAATATGTTACATTTAATAGTTGAAAATCGTTAGATAACAATTTAGTTAATCATGTTAAATCATTTAACAATTTTCAATTATCAATTTCAATATTCACCTTCTAAAAGATAATTAAGAAGAAAATAAGAGATTGATGAAGTATTAACTTATAAACAGTTGGATAGGACGTAACATAACTGCTTCTCATGCGATTCATTTTTTCTATTGGCATGCAGAAGAGAATCCGGTTGCTTCATTCAGAGAATCACAGTATTGTGCAGTGTTATCTGCGTCATATCAAAATTGAAATCAGAGCAAATTGATGTCATGGAATGTGCTTATTGTCTTGGTAGAGAAGGACATGCATGAAAAGAAGAGCACCCACCAAACAAAATGATGCCACTCAAACCGGATAACAGAATATTTTGTTTAAATTTGTAATGTCATAATAATCTGGTTCAAGCTAGATCAATTTACTATGGTGTACATATTTTACACCCAATATCTAGATATGCATTTTAATTTAGCAAAATTAACTACTTTTAACACTAATTAAGTGAACGGTCATCTTAAATAAAAAATTTTGATGATTTAATAAAATATTTCCAGCAAACTATTTTTTTTTTTAATTTATCGCATGAATAATCATCAAAAAGATAAAATTTAATCAGATAACCGTATTTAACATGCTATATCATCTGTGCATCAAATTAAGATAAAACTTTTTGGTTGAAACCGTGCAAATAGCAGTTTTGCTCTGTAATGGAACCATTTGGGTGACTATTTACGAGCTTTTAATTCGAGCCTATATTAAACAGGATTGGATATCTAACAATTTGATCAGCAGACGATTACTATTTTCTTTTTTATCGCCACAGGGCATTGGTATGATGTAATCTATTGGAATTTAGGCTTTCTCCGATTGGAAGAGATTCTGCTTACAGCTGATAATATATCTTAGTCTGTGCGATGTATTTTTCCCCATCCCCTTCTCTAGCCAATGTAACTAGTATCATCAAAGAGGCCGTGTTAGATGTTAATGTTTTTAATCTGTTAGAAAGTGTTCTTTCGTATGGTGAACAGCTTGGATAGCCTCTGTTTTAACTTCTAAAAGGGTAGCCTCTGTTCTAGCTTCTAAAATGTTCACGTGTCAGAAGAAGGAAGTATGGGCGATATTAGATGCCTATTAGAGATAAGTTATCAACTCCTAATAACTACATATAAAAAAAAGCTCAATGTATTAACTACTAAATCCGCTGACACCTATGCAAAGCCCTCAATGTATTGTTCACTCGTGGAGTGCATAGCCATAGGAGCAACAAACCCGACCATGCATTCCTTGTTTGAGTTGTTTATTCTTTAACAATGATTTTATCAAACCATATTCTCCTAATGTGTCACTTTCAGGTAATAAGCAGCGTTTAAAAAGTATTGACTAGAAAAGTTCGCCCAAAAACACAAGATATAACAGAAATATATCTCAGGGCCACTACTGTTCATTAATGTTAAAAAACTGTAACAAAAGTAAAGAGATGGATCCATCAACAGAAAATCTAAATTCCACAACAGAGATTGAGTATACAAAATACAAAAATGAACTTGAACTACATGTCATTTATCCTTATGCCTCCCTACGCACAAAGTAAAGCTTGCCCATCACATGGAGGACGGCAACAAATGCAATGAAGCCAATGCTCATTACAAGAACCACATTTGGAGAGATCTTGAGCCCCGGAGCATCATCGGTGTAGAATTGAAGCATAGTTCCAGCTGCTCCTCCGGAGGCACCACCGCTGGTTGTTCTCCTTCTCCTTAAGCTAGCAGCTGCTGCTGCACTTCCTCTTGGGGGAGCTGTTCCTCCTAAAGCCATTTTTCTGCAACATATATTCAAACAATAATAATGTGAAAACTAACACCTACATGCAGATACCATCTTAAAATCATAATCATGAATTACACACTACCGCCATGCAACAGAAACCCTCAAATCAATTAATAAAGTAAGGAATAACATGATCATAATTAATTAACCATATAAAAAATAAAATTAAGGATTTGGCAGACTAATATTGACTTTGATTTCTTATCCTTCTCCTTTTCAAGTTCACTAATGTTATTAGAATCTTTGATAGAGTGCCGCAGCAACCATATATATATACACACACACACGATGGAATCAACTAGTTCTAAATTGCGGTTGCAACGTGAATACTGCGATTGCAAAAACGTGCATAAAAAACACAATGGGTGCTTCTGCAATCACAGCAATTTAAAACCCTAATTCTGAAAGCAAATTTCAAAATCTAATAAGCCATAAACTAAAAATAAAGTTCATACAGAGATCAAGCAATCGATTTTTGAACAAGCTACTTAGTTTCCACCTAAGTCCACAAAATCTTACTAAACTGCCATGAATATGTGCAATACCATAAACTCCGAAATCACAATTGGATCTAAATCCAAATCGCAGATCCAGAATTATCAAATAACAAGCCATGCATACAAATCATCGAATTCCAAACCCTAACTTCATCATAGCACAGAAAATTGCAGCTAAAATAAAAACAAATAACAGATCTGAGACCAAACAGAAAAAGGAAAACCGAATCAGTAACAAGAAAAACAAACCTTAATGCAGAATTCCGGTGAAGCTAGCTCGTAGGCGTCAGAGATCTGAGACGGAGAAACGACGACCAAAAGGGATTAAGATTTTTGGGTGCGTTTTTGAGGTTTAAAGTTTAAACAGCAGTTTCTGCTTCTAATATCGTTTTATAAACAGGAAGAGTTCGACTTGGATGCTTACTTGAGAGTCCACGCGATAATGACCAATAATACTTTGCCACGTCAGCAAACTTATATGTCAAAAAAACTCCACGCAAACAAAACGGTTTTAAACTTTTAATATGGTATATTATTATTTTATTATAAAAATTTAAAATTTACTTTGAGATAAGATTTATTTACATATTACTTACTTAATTAACATTGAGAATGTGAAATGAGATTTATTTAATTTTTTAATTTAAACATTTTTATTTTTAAAATAAAATTTTAAAATTTCATACCTTTTCAAATGAAATAAAATATTTGTTTAGAAACTATTAAATCGATAAAAAAATATTTTTTTTATTTTTTAGTGTGTTTGAAAAATTTCTAATAATAAAAATAAAAACACTAAAAAAATAAAAAAATAATTTTATCTTATTTTACCTAAACATAATTAATAAATAAAAAAAAATTTTTATATGAGATATCTAAATATAAAATCACTTTAAATAAAAGATCTTTTAAAAAAAATATTTTTTCTAAAAAAATAGGGTCCAAACAAGTTTAAAATCAAATTCAAAGAGCAGCACATTATATTTTGGATGGGACCATTTTTTTTTCCCAAAATTAATTCTAAAGGGCACAATAAACATCCTTAATTTTCATTATTAAACTTAATTTTTATAGAAAAACGTATATATATTTGTGTGAGTATTCGGTCAACGATCCATCCTTTTGCCAATATGAAAAGTCTTCTTTCTTTTTAGGTGTTTAGGTTGGGGAAGCTACAAAAATCTAAAGTCTTCGGTTAATTTTGTTTTTGTGGGAACACTAGCTAGGACTACTTTTTTTGGACATGCTCTAGTTAGGACTTATGACCTGCAAATTGTAATATGGGCTTCTGCAACTCTTATAAAAACTGAGGTTTTACATGTCATAGAAACTGTGCTATTGAGATCTTAATGTTTTTTTTTTTGAAGAGGAGCTCTTATTGATATTACTTATCATTCATCAACAGTTTGGGCCAATACTAATATTGAACTTAAGAATCGTTAGACAAATCATAACCCGATATAGAATCTGACCCAGAAAACTTAGAATCCTCAAACGTGGAAGGTTTAGCTTGCAGATATAATTCCGACGAAAATTACCAAAAACCAGTCCCAAAAAAAAATTCTTAGATCCTCTCTGCCCTCTCTTTCTCTCCTCTTTACCTCTCGTTACTAACAAACACCAACAACCTCCACCAAACTCATCATTTTTCATTCTATCTTTGCAAAACAAAAATCATGCTCTCTTCATTTCACAACTTCACACACATTACATCCATGGCTTCCACCACTACCATCACAGCTATCGGCTCCAACCTCATCGTTAGTCTGCAAATTTTGTACTTACTGTCTCAAGGCTCCTGATGGTGTCCTACCAAAATCGACGGCAACTCTGCCATTGTTATCAAGCTTCGCAATGATGAGTTTAGCCATATGCTCGTCGAAATCCTTGAGGAAAAATCATGCACTAATTCAACGAGATTGCAATCACACATCGCTGCTTTTTTTGTTTTAATCAAGACAGTGACAAACTCTTAAATGAGTATGAGAAAATTATGTTATTTAAACTATAACTCATTCGCCAATTCTAAATGTTAATCCAATCTATTTTTAACTACAATAAAATTAGGCATAGTGTTCGTTTGAGCGCCATTATTCTGTTAAAAAAAGATATTTTTTTAATGAAAAAAGATTTTTTTTTTTATTTTTTTTTGTGTTTGGCAAATTTTTAATAGTAAAAGTAAAAGTACTCGAAAAATAAAAAAACAATATCTTTTTTGATAAGCTTTATTTTACATCTTTTTTTAAAAGATCTTTTTTCTTTAAAAAAAAGATGTTTTTCATGTAATAAATAAACAAAAAAGTACTTTTATATTGTTATACTCAAACATAATTGCTAGATAAAAAGATTTTTTTGTATGAGATATCCAAACATAAAATTACTTTTACTTCTCTATAAGATCTTTTAAAAAAAGATAACTCGAAAAAAGATCTTTTTTTAGAAGCTCACCCAAACAAAGTGATAGAGCAAGTGAAAATTGAGAATGGAAGAAGCTTGGCATTAGTTTATCGCACTTGAAAAAACTAAATATACCCATTAACGATCTACATTGTTAAAAAAGTTACATTAAATATCAAAATAAAAATAAATAAATACATACCAATAGAAATCAAACTATCAAAAAATAAATTACATGGATAGAGTATCCTACATATGTTATTTTCATAATAATAAAAAAAATCAAATTATATCAAAAACATTTTATATGTGCAGAATATCCTTCATATATTATTCTCATAAAGAAAAAGAAGAAGAGAAAAAAGAGAAGGAGGAGAAAAAAAAAAAGGCACAGTAATACTATAGACTAATACTAAAATTTAACTACATTAAAAGATGGGTGTGGCTTACCTTAATTATTTTTTTTTTATTTATTTAACCAAGTCGAACTGGTGACTTGAACCTTGACCATAATCCAGTTGAGTAATTTAGTGTAAAATTGTCTGATTTTGCAGTTCCAATCAAGTCCAAATGAAATTAGGTCAAATTTGGCTCAAACAAATCGGACCCAGGTCGAATCTTTGGAGCAGTCCAATCCGTGAACAGTCCCAGTACCACCCTCTATCGCTTTTTCCATTTTGTAATGTTGTTACATTGTTCCCCTCCCTCCCTATTTGTGGTTCTATCTGGTTTTTTCCATTTCCATTGCACTACTTATCTTCTTTTATCTTTGTCTGGTGTTGTTTGTTGAATGCATAAAGAGGAGATCAATTTAACCATTTTAGATGTGCAATGCAAGTCCTTATATGAATAAGAGGTAATCATTTATTATTTTCTATTAATAAATGTTTGATAAAATTTTATGTTTATTGTTGCTGCTGTGTTTTTGTGAAATTATTTTTTTTCATAATTTTTTTTATACGTATTCTGTGATAAATTTAGACTTTTAGTTTTGAATGTTAAAAGTAAAAGATAAAAGATTTTGGAGATGTGATTCTATGAGATTTTGGATGTTTTATGAGACTTTTATCAATTTGTATTCGTTGTTTTGGATATTTCAATGATATGGACTTTTAAATATTCCGAATTTTGAATAACCTACCGTTGTTCTTTTCTTTGACAAGTATGTTTCTTTTTCTCATGTTTTTAGTTTGTATATTTGTTTGAAAGGCCTGATGAGATAACCAAGGGTCACCTTCGATCTTTACATATCAAAGCCAAGGTAGAAGGATTGGTAATTAATCGCATCTTGGTCGATGGAGGAGCAGCAATTAATTTGCTGTCAGAAAGCATACTCCCACTATTTCAGAAAATGGTTGAAGATTTGATTAAGACAAATTTCGCTGTTATTGGATTCAATGGTAAGTCGACAACAGTCTTGAAAATGATTCCACTCGGGATTAAAGTAGGAAGTGTCGAACGACCCACGGTATTTATAGTAGTGCCTACCAAGGCAACCTTTAATATGCTGTTGGAAAGAGACTAGATCCATGGAGTAAGGGCAATTCCCTCGCCCTACATCAAAAGTTGGTGCTCTAGGACGAGGGTGGAAGGATCAAGAAATTGAAGCTGACGACATCCATTTCTATGTCGAACAAATGAATGTCAGCTTTAAAGAATATCATACTAGTATTTGACTACTAGATATTGATATGAGCACCTTTGACCCATCTCTTTTCAAAGACTGCTATGTTGGGGTCCATGGCAAGAAGTTGGTCCTTAAGGTCAAGGAAAGCTTGGCCATAAAATCCACTTGATGGTTATATCGAGCCATTAGGCTCGACTCTTAGCCTATATGGTTGAGAAGAAGGAGTGCACAGAAGAACGTGCACTAGATTGTATATATGATCTCGGCCCCTTACGGTTTGAGAAGTGCGATTTATTTTCAAAAGACTTGCACAATAAAAAAGTCAAAGTACAAGACCCTCTCGAGGAAGTCGAGACTAGTGGAGAAGGTTGAGTTACATATGTCAGCAAATGCTTGGATCCTGTTTTTAAGGAGAAGCTAATAGAAGTGTTGAAGAGATATTAGGATTATTTTGCCTGGTAATATAAAAAAATGCCTGGGTTGCACAGATCTTTGGTCGAACATAATCTTCCCCTTATTGATAATGCTCAACCTATAAAGCAAGCTCTTAGATGTTTTGCACCTAAAAGTATGGTTAAGATCAAACAGGAGGTCAAACGTTTGTTGAGAGATGGGTTTATTCAAACAGCCAGGTATGTCGAATGAATTTCTAATATTGTGCCTGTCATAAGGAAAAATGGAAAGCTAAGAGTGTGTATTGATTTCAGGGATTTGAAAAAAGTTACACCAAAGGATGAGTATCACATGCTAATTACAGAGATGCTAATCGACTCTGCAGCAGAAAGCGAACTTCTGAGCTTCATGGATGGACACTCAGGATATAATCAGATATTCATATCCCAGGAAGATGTGTCTAAAATAGTTTTTTAATGCCCTGGAGTCATTGGCACCTATGAATGGTTAGTCATGCCATTTGAACTAAAGAATATTGGGGCAACTTACCAAAGAGCAATGCATTTTATTTTCCATGATTTTATTGGTAAGTTTATGAGAATTTACATTGATGATCTAGTGGTAAAGTCAGAGTCGAAAGAATCTTATTTAAACAATTTAGAGACTAGTTTTAAATGAATGAGATATCATCGACTTAAGATGAATCCATTAAAATGTATTTTTGGTGTATCTGCAAGAAACTTTTTGGGATTCATTGTGTAGAAAAAATGAGTAGCTGTCGACACTAACAAGTGCAAAGCTATCTTTGACTCATCACCTCCCAAAAACAAGAAAGAAGTTCAATCTTTCTTAGGTAAAGTAAATTTTCTTTGGCATTTCATTTCAAACCTGTCAGAAAAAATAAGGACGTTTACTCCCTTGTTGAAATTTAAATAAGCATTTGACCAAATCAAGCAGTATTTGACTTCACCACAAATTGTGGCACCTGTTAAGTAAGGTCGACCACTAAAGTTATATATAGCTGCATCAGAAACAACTCTGGAGGGCATATTAACCCAAGATGATGAAGATGGTAGTGAAAGAGTAGTTTACTATCTAAGTCGAATGTTAACCGATGTAGAAACTCAATATAATGCGGTCGAGAAACTTTGCTTAGCCTTATATTACTCTTGTACTAAACTTAAAAGTTATCTCGTTGGAAAGAATGTTTATGTTGTGTTGAAAGTTGATATCATTAAATACATGCTTTCTTACCCAATGTTAAGAGGATGAATTGGCAACTGGATGTTAGCCTTAATCGAATATTCTTTATTTTATGTCCCTGCCAAGGCTGATAAAGGGCAAGTAATTGCTGACTTTCTAGCAGACAACCCTTGTGTCGATATTGATGAATGGCCCATACTTGGATATCTAGAGCTCAAACCCTAGAGGTTTTTTTCAATGGGTCGAAACATCAGATCGAAGTAGGAGTGTGAATAGCGTTAATCACCTCTGATGACATTTCGACCCAGTTCATGTTTTGACTAGAGCCAGGTCTATCAAACAATGAAGTAGAATATGAGGCCTAAATCATTGGCCTAGAACTCTTAATTGAAACAGGATCTCGAACCGTCAAAATCCTATGAGATTTACAATTAGTAGTTCAACAATTGGCTAGAAACTATTGAGTTATTAGTCAAAATTTAGCCAAGTATTTTGTGGTAGCCGTTTGACTATTAGCTGAATTCAACTCAGTTTCAATAAAACGCATATTTAGAGAGTCGAATCAAGAAGCTAATGAGTTAGCTCAAATGGCTTCTGGATATAAAATATCTCCTAAGTTGATAAAGGAGTTTAGTGAAATTGAAACTAACTTAACTCCTTTAGAAGTAAGAGGGGTTTATTGTGCAAACGCTCTCGATCCAAATGATTGGAGATGTAAGATTATCGACTTCCTTAAAAACCCAATCAAAGAACAGATCAAAAAATTAAATATTTAGTATTGAGCTTTGTGTTAGTTGGAGGGGATCTATTCAAGAAAAGTGTCAATGGTTCTTTGCTCCAATGCTTAAGTATGCAAGATGCATATTTAGCTATGGTAGAAGTGCATGAAGGTATTTGTGGAGCTCATTAAGCAGGTCGAAAAATGAATTGGACCCTATGTTGATAGGGACTGTATTGGCCTTCAATGATGAAAGATTGTATCGATTTTGCTCGACATTGCGATCAATACCAAAGGCAGGCACCAATTCAGAGAGTTTCTATCTCCAATTTACATGCTATAATCAGGCCCTAACCATTTAGAGGTTAGCCTCTCGACCTAATAGGAATGATTCATCCTCCTTCAACTAAGGGGCACACGTTTATTTTGGTAGTAGTGGATTACTTTACAAAGTGGGTGGAGGTTGTGCCCATGAAAAAAGTTACACAAGCCAAAATAATTGATTTTGTATATTGAGGAATCGATCATTCATAGATTTGGTATTCTCCAAACTTTAACTACAAATCAAGGGACGATATTTACTGGTCGACAAATAAAGGGGTTTGCGGAGTCACGAGATATTAAAATAGTAAACTCGACTCCATACTATGCACAGACTAATGGCCAAGTTGAAGCCATTAATAAAATTCTTATAAGTTTGATAAAGAAGCATATAGGGAGGCAACCTCCACTACAAGAAAAATACCCGTTCAGCCACACTTTTTTTAAGCTACATTTGAAAAGTGTAGCAATAGGCTACGCTTTTCTCCGTGTTGTCTTTTTATAAGAGGTAAAGATACACAATTGTGGCATCGTTTAAAAAGTGTAGCCTTAGGTATTATAGAAATCACTTATAAAGCGTAGCCGTAGGTTGATATCTATGAGTTCACTTTTCATATCAAAGAGAACGCTTTTAAAGAGTAACTTATTTATGATGTTTTGGGTGCGCTTTAAAAGTGATGCCTAATGTATATAGGGCAAATCCTAACACTTAGTGAAATTTTTATTCCCCTTTCAATTCCCTCTAGAAGCACACACGCACAACAAACCCTCTTCCCTCCAGAAGAACACCCTTTCGCCATTCTCACCTTCGCGCATAACCCTCACCTTCGCCAACCCTTTCGCGCACAACACACCCTCAAATAAACACTTAGCAAAAATTTGCCCTCACCCAGTCACCCTCACTCACGTGACATACACCCTCATCCTCACTCCACACACACACGAAAGAGGGAAGAAATCCAAAAAGGGAGAAGGGAAGAAGAAGAGAAGAGAGGGAAAGAAGGAAAGGATGACGCCGGCTAGGGCTCCGCCGCCGTAATTGTCGAGCACCAGTGAGAGATAGAGAGAGAGCTTGAGGAAGAGAGAAAACACGATGGAGGAGAGAAGAAGGGGGTGCTCCGTCGCCACTGAAGCTCCACCGCCGCTGCTAGGGCTTGTTGCCATCACCGTTCTGCCACCGTCGGGTTGCTATGCTGCCGCCGAGGAGCTCAAAGGGATGTCTCGCCGCTGTCGTGCTCCGTCGCCAAGCCGTTGCGTCGCCGCTCATCTCTTCTTCACTGTCGCCGCTCATCACCATCGTCGTATCCTTTGTCACCAGGTAAACATTCTCTGTTCTGTATCCTCCCTTTCTCGCTCATTCTGTAACTTGCTCTCACTTTTCAGTTCGAAGGTGGGTATGATTTTGATAGTGATGATGAACTGTAACGGCTAATTGAGATAGAGAAGGTATATATCAATTTTCAATTGGTTCTGTGAAATTTTGGGGGTTTTGGGTTCGAATTTTTGGTTTTTAATTAGTTTAGCATCTTAAGAAAAAATTAGTGAAAAAATCAGAACAGGTTTCACACTGAAATATTTTGATTTATGTCTTGGTTCATACGCATTTCTTGAACATAGTGGTTGCTTTCAATTTCTAGCTTTAAGCTATATTCCTCTCTGATGCTTTTTTTGGTTATGTTTTTTTTGCTTTAGGTGTTTTACATGGAAATTTGATAACCAATTTAAATTCTCCTTAATCATATAAACTAGGAATTCATCTGAAAACTGAAGAAGCCTGGAACTTCTTTTAGTGATATCTTTGTAGCCTTACTAATCAGGTGTGAGTTGCAGAAGGATCTAAATGTGGGTGTAGATGACTATTTTTATTCTATTTTGATGTGGCATCTTTATGATCATTGGCTTTTTATCTGACAATTTCTAGTTGACAGATTCAGTTATTTAAAATTTTGCTTTTGATGTGGTATTTTTTGAACATTGAGTTTGTTATGCTGACAAATTTTTTTGACAGATTAAAGTCTCATCAAAGCAGTAGAGGTTCTGCAGAGAGAGAAATAATGATTTTTGTACTTACTTTGATTCCTTTTATATTCATAGTCCATTCTTCCATTAGTGTATACTTGACATGATAGTGAAATAGTGATAAATTGTGGTTTCTATCCTACCAAGGGTTAAAACCTTTATAAAAATCTAAATTTATAATGGTAAAATTTCTCATCATATAATTAGTTCTTCTTATATAATGTTAGCTGTCATTTATTGATTGGTTTGCACTATTTTATAGTTAAGAAAAATTATTTTCATGTATTTTTTTATCCTAAGCCTTGTGTTTCCTTTCTCATTTGTTCTCCCATTTGATAGGTTGATGCTGAGAGAGCCTATCATCGAAATGCCCTTGTCATTCTAGAAAAATTATATACTGAGGTTAGCCCTTGTAGCCTGAACTATAAAAATGAGAGTTAAGATTCAAGAACTATGTATGAAGAGAGATTTTATACTTTTACCAAAACTTACCATTATATATGTAGTTTCACTGTCTTTTTATTTAGTAACTTTTGGGAGTGGATGCATGAGTAGATATTGCGAAATATGGTATGATGGTATGACCATCTTTTTCTTACTCCTTGTATTGCTATGCACTAGAGAGTTTGTAACTGAAACTAGGTAAAAGAAAGTACTGATTAGATTAATGATCTCTGTTTCTATAGTTATAATATTGTATACTAAATTGGATAACTAATTCTGTACAAACAGTTTTGTCACTTGTATCGTCTTTCTTAACTTGGATTAGTTTTTCAATAGTAGCTTCTATGGATTTTGGTTTGCATATGGCTGGAAAGCATTTGTTGCGGGCTATATTGACAATTGGACATTGATCTTGTATGGATTTTTTGTTGATCATCAATTATTTTACTGTGTCCACCATTGTAACTTGCAAAATTTTGTTGTTGCAATGTTGCTAGTCCTGTTTCTTACATAGTACTGCTAGTTTTTCTAGTGCTATTTTTGAAACTGCCTTTGTTATTGCTGTTTTCTTAATTTTATTATTTGCAAAATTTGAACGTATGTTATTATTTCAACACTGTAAATGGTGAAAGTTCAGCAGAAAAAAACTGCTAATTTTTATGTTATTATCATCTTTAGTTTTCTTTTCTTGCTAATTCTTAAAAAAAGTGCTCTGCTTCATTAGTGCTTCTGATCACTCTTGCTGGTTTCATTAGTGAATTTAGTTTATTATGTATATTATTTTTTATTATAAGGCATATTATTAGTGCTTCTGATCACTCTTGCTTATTTAATTTTTATTAGTGCTTCTGATCACTTTTGATTCCAAATTGATGATTCCATTGTTGATTTTATCAGAGGAAACATGAATTCAAAGGAAGCTGCACAAATTCCTAGAAGAACTACAAGGTCTTTAACTTCATCTTTTGCACAAATTTCTGCTTCATCTTTAGTTAAGTTTTGTTTGCTTTCTATTTTTTTTTGGTCTTTAGTTTCATCCTATATTATTATTAGTTAACTGGTTTCAATTTTGTTCCTTGGGTTTGAGTTTCTTCTCCAAAATCCCTGGTTGAATCATGGATAAGAGCATGTTAGCTGGTTTGGAATCACTTCTAGAAGTTGATCAGTAAAGAATTGTATCCATGATGGAATAGGTTCAAATTTTTTACAGGTACCTCCTCTTCACTCTATTTGTTAACTAATTCCATGTGTTTTAATTTGAGCTTCATGTTCCTAAAATTCTAAGTTAGGTCAGCACAAATAGTTTCAGATCTTTGTGGTGCTTGTTGTTCTGAAGCTATAGCCAAGTTCTCTATTAAACCAATGTAACCACTTTTGAATGTTGCATCTGGACGTTAAGGGAACAACATTTTTAATTACTTAGAATGGTTGAAATTGAATTTTAATGTTTTCTTTAGGATCCGGAACTGTTTATCTCAGCTGTACACCAAAGACATCACTCCTGATGATAAGCAGGAGTTTGATAAGGCTTTGCAGCAGGAGGTAAGTTGGTAATTCAATTTTTGCACCTTTAGATATGAAATTACAATTTTCGCACTTAAAGTAAATTGGTAATTCATATGCTATCTGATCTTTTCCACTAGAACATGACAAGTACATTTCAGCAATGCAAACTAGAAAGCAAATTTGGTGATTTCTTTTTCTTTCCTAATTTGTGTATTTAAAGTACTGAAAATATACTTCTAAGATATTTATTCAATCAAGAATATAGACAATAGTATCAAGTGCTTCATTCTTTATAATTCCAAAATTTTTTCTTTTTGAAAGAAAGAAAGATCAATACTTATAGTGCAGCTTATTACAATTGAAGAATTAAAAAAAAGAAACAAAGACAACTAAAGTAATTTCAAGATTCATTTTCTCACATGGTAAAGTATTTTTATTAATCATCTGTGTTTGAAGTTGTTCTATAGAGAATTATATCTCCGATAAGCTTCTTATGTAACTTTTGTTTGTGTAGATTCAAGCTACATTTCGAACGGACGAAATCAGGAGAACTCCTCCAACACCACAAGATGAGATGAGAGCAGGAATGAGCTGCTTCCACGATAAATAAAGAACATAGAGATAAATGAGCGGGTAATCAGAGAGTGACTCCTGAAGTGGCAAGGGATGTTTGTTTACTAGCTAGAATGATGGCTGCTAATTTGTATTATTCCCAAATAAAAGATCTTATATTTGAAGTAATTTATTTTTAGAGAAATAATTTGTATTATTCCCAAATAGAAAATTTTATGGCTACTAATTTATTATGGCAACCTAAATCTTATTTAAGGATAATTTTTATTATTTAAATAATATTACATAGTATTATTATGTATTTATTTTTATTTTATAATGTTTTATTAATTTAATTAAAAATATAGGATTATATATATAATTATATTATTAAATATTAGGTTTTAGAAAAAAATTATTTATATATAGAGAAAATAAAAAAAAAACAATGAGGGACCTAAGGCTACACTTATATACAGTAGCTATAGTATTGTTACGGATCCGGCCCACGGATCCCTGACCCGGGATAAACCCAAACCCGGCCACCCGGGTCCGAACCATCTAAACCCTCTAGAAGGCCTGGAACCGACCCTACTAGAGCCCCCAACCAACTTTCAAATTCAAACGCCTATCTTATCTCATTCAGATAAGATAAGATAAGATAGCTACCACCACCTATAAATAAGAGGACCCAGATCCTCCTAGGTATTCATTCATTCCACACACCTTATACCTCTCAGATCCATTCTGACTTGAGCGTCAGAGTGTCTTTACAGGTACCTCCCCCCATTGCTCCAGTCAAGCGATCCGGCATCCGCCTCAACCCGCAAGTTCTCAAGCCATCTCTCAACTCATACCAGAGACATCTTGTACATTGGCGCCGTCTGTGAGAAACTTGCGCTAATCGAGCCGGAATGGGGGATATACCGGAAGAGACCTCCCTAAGCCAAGACAACTCTCGAATGAGGAACCCAACCCCCGAACACCAAGAGGTCACGAATCGCGGAAGGATAGCGAGCACCATCCACCACGCCACTCCAGTGCAAAATAAAGAAAACGAACACGTCGCCGCAGAACCACGGCACCCCAAAAACACCGGGGAAAAAGCGGCACAAATAATCCAAGATCTCTGCCTCCGAGTCCAGGAACTCGAAGGAAGAATAGCTACTGGGGAAAGGCGCAACGCCGAAAACGGAAGCCACGCAACCTCTAGATCAAAATCTCGTTGCGGCCGATCACCAACCCGACAACCCGACGGGAGAGACAATCATAGCACCTCGCGCGGCCCTAGACGTGAAAAATCGCCAGAACGGCGACACTGTAAGAGGTACAACCGCAGCGCTTCCCGGGATCTAAGTCATCAACATGACTCGGATGAAGATCGGCGACACCGAGAAACCAAGCGCACGAGAAACGAACAGACGATAATGGGAGCCACTCCCTTCACGGAAAGGATCTTAAAAGAAAAACTCCCTAAAGGATTTGACAAACCCATGGACATGAAGTATGACGGAACCAAAGACCCCCAGGAGCACCTAACGGCCTTCGAGGCCAGGATGAACCTAGAAGGTGCGGCCAACCCAGTCCGATGCAGAGCTTTCCCGGTAACCCTAGCCGGGCCAGCAATCAAATGGTTCAACGCCCTCCCTAACGGATCCATAACCAGTTTCCATGACATTTCACGAAAGTTCATGGCCCAATACACAACCAGAATCACCAAGGCTAAACACCCCATCAGCCTGCTAGGGGTCACGCAGAGACAAGACGAATCCACGTGAAAATACCTCGACCGCTTCAACGATGAATGCCTAACGGTCGACGGACTCACGGATTTCGTCGCAAGCCTCTATTTAACCAACGGGCTCATGAACGAAGTTTTCCGCAAACACCTTACCACCAAACCAGTATGGACCATGCACGAGATCCAGAACGTTTCCAGAGACTACATAAATGACGAGGAAGTCAGCCAGGTCGTCGCCGCCAACAAACGGCAACACGGCAACACCCAACACGGCAATCCGACATCTCGGCATAATCCAATATCCAAAGAAAATCAGAGGGACCAGCCCAAACAAACAAACACAAACCGACCACCCAGGATCGGCAAATTCTCTAATTATACACCCCTAACAGCCCCAATTACCGAGATATACCACCTGATAAAAGATCGAGGTATTATCCCAAAAGCCCGACAACTCAAAGAAAGAATGGGCGGCAACAAAACCCTTTATTGCGATTACCACCGAGGTTACGGGCACAGCACACAAGACTGTTTCGACCTTAAAGACACCCTTGAACAAGCCATAAGAGATGGCAAGCTCCCAGAGTTTGCCAAAATCATCAGAGAACCAAAACGCGCGGAAAGAGACAGGTCACCAGAGAGAGAAGGACGCAACCCGAGAATGCAAAAACAACCCCCCAGGGAAAGTCCAGAAGACGACCCAACCATAATAGTAAACGTTATCACGGGCAAAGACGTGTCAGGCAAGTCAAAATCAACACTAAAAAAGGACCTCAAAGTCCTAGCCATCAGAGACCAAGCTCCAACTACCACTGCCGACAAAACGATAACTTTCCTACCCGAGGACTGCCAGCACGACACCTCTGTCGAAGACGCACCTTTCGTCATCTCGGCAAGAATCGAAACGGGACTAGTTCAAAGAATACTGGTGGACACCGGCGCAGACTCCAACATCCTCTTCCGAGGAGCCTTCGACAAGCTCGGGCTCTGCAACGAAAATCTCCAAACACACCGCAACGGCGTCACGGGACTCAGAGACAACTTTCTCAAACCGGACAGTTCCATCACCCTCCCCCTCACCATAGGGACAGGAAACCAAAGGAAGACAATTCTATCCGAATTCGTGGTCCTAAAAGACTCCACCGCCTACAACGTTATCCTCGGAAGAAAAACAATCAATGACTTCTCTGCCATCATCTTTACCAAATACCTCCTTATGAAATTCATATCGGAAGACGGCTCCATAGGGACTATCCATGGAGACCGGGAAGTCGCAGCAGAATGTGACAACACCAGCCTAGCTTTACGAGAAAGTCTCGCGACGCGGCTGGATATTCCTAGCCGACCTGGATACCTAACAAGACGGCCAACCTAGGCCAGAACCAGAAGGCGACATGGAAAAACTACAAGTAGGGCAAACCAAAGAAGAATACACCTTGATCAACAGGAACCTCCCATACGACCTTAAAGAAGATCTTTCCCAATTCTTGAAACAAAACAGAGACTTGTTCGCTTTCACACCAGCCGACATGCCCGGGATAGACCCCGACTTAATGTCCCACCGGCTAGCCATAGATTCCAAAGCCAAACCCGTGGCACAAAGGAGACGAAAAATATCGTCAGACCGAGCGGCCGAGGTCAAAAGACAAGTAAAATCCCTACTCGAAGCAAACTTCATCAGAGAGCTACCCTACACGACATGGTTAGCAAACGTCATACTAGTAAAGAAGTCCAACGGGAAGTGGCGAATGTGCGTCGATTACACGGACCTCAACAAAGTCTATCCAAAAGACGCCTTTCCCCTACCAAACATAGACGGATTGGTAGACGCCATGTCCGGCCACCGATACCTTAGCTTTATGGATGCATACTCCGGCTATAATCAAATACCCATGCACCGACCCGATGAGGAAAAAACAGCATTCATCACCCCCGACGGGACGTACTGCTACACAGTCATGCCTTTCGGCCTGAAGAACGCCGGAGCCACCTACCAAAAACTTGTCAACAAGATATTCCAGAATCTGTCCGGGACCAAATTAGAAGTCTACATAGACGACATGCTCGCTAAAACCGAATCAGGCGAACAACTCATCAGTGACCTAAGGCTCATAATGAATACCCTACGAAAGCATCGAATGTGACTCAACCTGACAAAATGCGCCTTCGAAATGGAGGCAGAAAAGTTCCTCGGCTTCATGATCACGCAACGCGGAGTCGAAGCTAACCCAGAGAAATGTCGTGCCATCCTCGATATGACAAACCCAAAAAACCTTAACGACATCCAAAAGCTCACCGGCCGGCTCACTGTGTTATCCCGTTTTCTCGGACCATCAGCACAAAAAGCAATCCCCTTCTTCAAACTGATGAAGAAAGGAGCCCCCTTCAAATGGGAAGCAAAATGCGAGGAAGCATTGAAAGAGCTGAAGATTGATGGTTTAGAAGTTATAGTAAACTCTCGTTGCAAGTATAGTTACTAAACCAAGCAATCAACCTTTCTTACAAACGTTTGGTTGTCACAAGTAATAAACTCCTTTAAAATTGATAACCGAGTATTTAAACCTCGGGTCGTCTTCTCAAGGAATTGCAGGGAAGTATGTTCTTATTATTGGTTATGAGTCTTGTAAATTGGGGGTTTTGAAAGTAAGGAAGTAGTATGTTGAATGATAAGAAGAATAAAATAAATAAATAACTATAAAATAGACTCTTGGCAAGGTATGAAAACTGGAAGTCCTATCCTGGTTATCCTTTTCAATTGTAATGAGAATTGGATTTTTCTCCCACTTTGTTAACCTCTAACTATGAAGGTAAGTTAAGTGGATGAATTAATTTTTATTCCTCAGGTCCTAGTCTTTCCTTGGGAAAAGTCAGAGTTATTGGAATTCGAATTAATTCTTGAAGAATTCCAATTTTCAATCAAAAATGAGTTTGATAACTCAAGAGTCACCAATTATTTAACCAAAGCCAAAAGGGAAAATATCTAAATTAAATTAAAAGAATTCATATAAATAAAGCAAAGCAAAATTAAATCTGAAAATACCTCGAATTGCATTCACAAAAGAAATTAAATCTAACATGGATATTCATAAATTAAATTGGAAAAATAAATAAAAGAAACATTGAACCTGTGATCGCAAAAGATGAAATAATCATAAAGTGAAAAGAATCCTAATTCTAAATCCTAATCTGTGTTTTCTGGGCCGAGAACTGGGTCAGAAACAGCCCAGAATTCGCTGGTTGCGAATTCAAACACGCTGATTTTTCGTCACTGCGACGCGGCCGCATGGAGTACGCGTTCGCGTCGCCAAAGAAGCATGTTTTCAATCAAAGCACATAATTAGGAAGGCAAATGTAAAACCATGCAAATAGTATGAATAAGTGGGTAAAGAGTTGATAAAAATCACTCAATTGAGCACACGATAAATCATAAAATAGTGGTTTATCAACCTCCCCACACTTAAACATTATCATGTCCTCATGCTAAGCTCATGAGAAGCTATAAGAGAGTGAAGAGGAATGATAGAATGTATGAAATGCAACCTATGTATATGAATGCAACTACATGCAAAATATTTCTACCTACTTGGTTAAAAGTAAACAAGTTCTTCAAGACAAACATAAATCAGATTTCACTAATTCAAATCATACAATGAAAGGCAAGTAAACTTGTAAGAAGATAGCTCATGAAAGCAGGGAACATAGAATTAAGCACTGAACCCTTACTGGTAGTGTATATCACTCTAGTCTCTCAAGTGTATAGGGTAATTCACTCTACTCTTCTCTAATCATGCTTTCTAAACTTTGTTCTTCATCTAACAAATCAACAAATATTTAGTATACCAATGCAAACATCATGAGGTCTTTTTAGGGTTGTAATGGGGCTGAGGTAAAGGTAAGGATATATGTATGGCCAAGTGAGCTTTATAAAGTGAATCCTTGATTAGTCTAAGATTTCACCTAACATATACATACTTTATATAATTTAAAATACTTTACCTAGCTACCCAAATTTTTCCCACTTTTGTATTACATGCTCATGTATCAAACTTATTTTTGAATTTTTGTCCCATGTGCATTGATTCTTTTTATTTTGCATTTGGGGTAATATTATTTTTCTTTTTCTCCTTTTTTTTTGTATCCCCTTATTTAATTATTTAATATTTTTTTTCAATGCACATGGTAATTTAATTATTTTGATTTCATATGAGCATGCTTCCCAAATTTTCAAATAACTTATTCAATTTAATTTCCTATTTTTTTCATATCATCCCATGTTCCCATAAAATTTCTCACACTTAAATTATACATAATATCTATCTTAAGCTAACCAAGAATTCAACTTGGAATTTTTATTTTGTTTTTCTGCTTAAGGCTAGTAATGTGGTTTATAGAACAAGAGGGAATTAAAAAGCTCAAGGGGGCTAACAAGGGTGATGTAAAAGGTAGGCTTATTTGAGATAAGTGAGCTAATAACAAATAATGGCCCCAATCATATGCAAGCATGTAAATATACTAAATAATGGACATATAGAATGGAACAAAACAAAAATTGCAATTATAGAGAAGAAAACACACAAGAATAAAAATTTATGGTTAAATAATGTAACCATATAAATAAGCTCAAAATCTCACAGGTTGTGTATTCTTTGGCTCAAAAACTATGTTCCAAATACAACTTCTGATAAGTTTAACACAAAAATTTTGATTTTAAATTAGTGAAAATTTTTCAAAAATAGGGTCTTTAAAAGAAACTTATTATTTCTCAACCAAGCGGTAGCTAAATGAATAAAATCAAACAAATATGCAATTAATCATGCAAATGCAACAATGAATAAACAAAGAAAACAGAATATTGGTGTTGAAAAGAAAATACTAACCCATAGAGATCGGTATCGACCTCTCCACACTTAAAGATTGCACCGTCCTTGGTGCATGCTGAGATGTGCAGGTGGACGGGTTGTTCCAACTGGCGCTTTTCTCCAAAGATTGTGCAGATGGACTTGTCTTGTTTCCCTATGTACACGTCTTCCGCTTCCCTTCTGGGTGGCCATCCTGAAAGAAAAAGGGAAGAAAGGTAACCCAGTAATAGAGATAAGAAAATAAGTGAAGTATGTGTGGGTTAATGCCAAATGAAAAGGGTCTCATTTACATGGAAGCTTCAACATGTACGTGAGAAAACAATAGAAGCCATGGCATACCAGTGGTACAAAATTTGTAACAATGGGGAAGAGAGTGTGGGTAAGGAGAGATAATATAAATTCATGTCAATGCAAAATTAATACAGGTATAAAAGATTGGCATTGATTTAAATAATATTATCTAACCAGAATAAAACAAGTCTCTAAGCACCTAAAGTAATTCAAGAGAAGATGCAACAGTTAAATAAGAAAATTTAACACCAAAGGAAAAATAATTGATTTAGAAAAGAAAATAAAAATGTGCACTAAATTAAAATGCAATGAATGAAATATGCAAATAAATTAAGTAAAATAAAAAGAAAGATAAGAAGAATGAGAAGTGAAAGAAATAAAGTAAGAAAGAAAGAAGAAAAGATAGAAGAAATTAGGATTAGAAAAGAAAAGATAAGATAATTGGCGCTGATCTGGATAAGTTGTGTGACGCAGGTGATGCGGACGCGTGAGTGACGCGGTCGCGTGGTGCGCGATAAGGTCAGGTGACGCGGACGCGATCGCGTGACCTGATTTGTGCGATTGGCGCGAGTGCAGCCTCGCGTTCGCGCAACTCTCTGTTCAAAACTCTTTTTGCCAAATTGTTGGGTGACGCGGTCGCGTGGTTGACGCGATCGCGCGGGTGGCCTTATTTCCAATATGACGCGGACGCGTGGGTGACGCGTTCGCATGGTGGGGCTTGTGCTGCTAGCACCATTCCAGCCCCGCTCCATCATAACTCTCTGCCATGCACCCTGTTACGTCGATTTTCAGGGCACGCGCTCGCGTGGGTGACGCGGACGCGTGGGAGGCGTTTTTCCCAGCGTCATCGACGCGGTCGCGTGGATCAATCTGTGCTAAAGGCACGCCTCCAGCCACGCTGTCGCATGACTCTCTGTTCACTTTGCTTTTCTCCTAATGCACTTGTGACGCGGACGTGTCAGCGACGCTGGCGTGTCGCGTGCGAATTTTTTTTTTTATGCATGAAAAATGCAGAATGCAATGCTAATATGAATGTTATGCAAAACTCCAGGTTCAATACAATAAAATAAAATAAAACTCGAAAACAAATAAAACTAAATAAAAATAAAAAAAGAACGATCATACCATGGTGGGTTGTCTCCCACCTAGCACTTTTAGTTAAAGTCCTTAAGTTGGACATTTGGTGAGCTTCCTGTTATGGTGGCTTGTGCTTGAACTCATCCATGAATCTCCACCAATGTTTGTAATTCCAATGGCCTCCGGGGTCCCAAACTAGACATGTAAAGCCCTTAAGAAGCTTCAAACAGATCCTTAGGCTCCCAGGGTGACAAATATCAGAGCAGATTCCAGGATCCCAAATCTTGCTTTTACACCCATTTTTGTCGGGATCTGTATTTTTCCAGCCAGGTGATAAGTAATTTGAATTCTCACTGCAGCTACCAAACAACTTCCTAGACCCATTCAGTTGAACTCTACACCAACCTTTGCGTTTAAATTTAAAGCTTCCAACCATATTGAACCTTGCAGGACAATTCTTACCACTGACCATCTTCCTTTTACTCTTTATGCCACAAAGAGCTCTAAGTTGACCATCCGTCTCCAGTAGCCCATATTCAAGTGGAATTAGAAAGCTAAGGGATATGAATTTTACCCACTTGAATGTTGTGAAGGATGATGGCAACTTAGGGGGAGGTATTTCTAACGAATTTGCAAGCTCCACTCCCTTGTGCTCTTCTCTGACAACTTCCACCTCTTTGCAAGTTTCTTCAATATCAACCTCTTCTTCATTGCTTACCAAGGGCATGGGAGTTTGTGCTTCTTCTTCTTGAATTTCTATCTCTTGATTGACCTCTTCCAATTCCTTAACCAGGACATGTCTTGGAGATTGTACACCCTCCTTAACATCAATTGCATCCGTCTTGGAAGGAGGCTCTATAAATTGAGTTTCCCATGGAGGTTCCGCATCTCCTAAGTCTTCAACCACTTCTTCCTCCTCAATGGTAGGCGTAGCTTCTTCCAATTGTTTCAATATAAAATCGTGCTGCTCACTGTCCACCGGAGTTTCTAATATCTCCTTCATGCTACGTTCTTCATTAGATTGCCCACATGAGGCCATGGGGGTTCCTTGAGTGTCCGAACGTCGGGAAGGTAGTCGATTTATCGCTTGATCCAGTTGGCGAAGGGTTGCTTGAAGTTTTGCACATGTTTCTGTGAGACGATCCCTTGATTCTTGTTGCGCTCGGCTATCATAAGTAGGATTATAGTGCTCTTGGATTGATGGATATGGAGATGGCAAATATTGAGGTGGTGGTTCTTGGGAGTAATTGGGTTGGAATTGGGATGGTTCTATATATGGTTCATATGGCTCATAAGGTGGTTGGTGTGGTGGATACGGGTTAGAATCTTGTGATGATGTCTGGTAGTAAGGGTCTTGTGAGTATGGTGGTCCAAAGCTGTGTTGAGGAGGCGGTTCATAATCATATGGTGGGCCTTGTTGGTAACTACAAGGGGGTCCACTATAGTCATCATTTTGGTATGCATCACAGAATGGTTGTTGGTTATAGTGCATTGGAGGGGGTTGTTGCCAAGAGGGTTGATTAAATCCTTGTGGCTCCTCCCATCATTGATTCTTCCGACCTTGATGCATGTTCCTGTTATAACTTTCACTCCTTGCAACAATATTAGAACCAAACTCAAAGCGATAGGGGTGAGAATTCATGGTAGCTAATAAAAATATAAAAAAAGCGAAAATAAAAACAAAATTAAATTAAAAGGTTATTTAAATTTTGAATTTGAAAATTAAATTTTGAAATTTGAATTTTAAATTTTAAAATTTGAAAATTGAAATTTGAAATTTGAGTTTTAAATTTTTTATTTTTGAATTTAATGAGGAAAGAGAAAAATAATAAAATGACACCAAGCTTAAAATTTTTAGATCAAAACGAAGAAAATAAATAAGAACAACTTGAAGGTTAAGATGAACACGAAGAACAACTTGAAGATCAAGATGAACACAGAACAAATTTTTTGAAAAATTTTTTTTAATAACTAAATAAAAACCAATAACCTCTTAATTTATGAAAAAAAAAGCAAAAATAAAAACAAAAATAAAAATAAATAAACAAGCAAAAAGCAAATATTTACAATAACCAATAATAAGGTACACGTTTGCAATTCCCCGGCAACGGCGCCATTTTGAAAGAGCTGAAGATTGATGGTTTAGAAGTTATAGTAAACTCTCGTTGCAAGTATAGTTACTAAACCAAGCAATCAACCTTTCTTACAAACGTTTGGTTGTCACAAGTAACAAACCCCTTTAAAATTAATAACCGAGTATTTAAACCTCGGGTCGTCTTCTCAAGGAATTGCTGGGAAATATGTTCTTATTATTGGTTATGAGTCTTGTAAATTGGGGGTTTTGAAAGTAAGGAAGCAGTATGTTGAATGATAAGAAGAATAAAATAAATAAATAACTATAAAATAGACTCTTGGCAAGGTATGAAAACTGGAAGTCCTATCCTGGTTATCCTTATCAATTGTAATGAGAATTGGATTTTTCTCCCACTTTGTTAACCTCTAACTATGAAGGTAAGTTAAGTGGATGAATTAATTTTTATTCCTCAGGTCCTAGTCTTTCCTTGGGAAAAGTCAGAGTTATTGGAATTCAAATTAATTCTTGAAGAATTCCAATTTTCAATCAACAATGAGTTTGATAACTCAAAAGTCACCAATTATTTAACCAAAGGAAAAAGGAAAAATATCTAAATTAAATTAAAAGCATTCATATAAATAAAGCAAAGCAAAATTAAATCTGAAAATACATCGAATTGCATTCATAAAAGAAATTAAATCTAACATGGATATTCATAAATTAAATTGGAAAATAAATAAAAGAAACATTGAACCTGTGATCGCAAAAGATGAAATAATCATAAAGTGAAAAGAATCCTAATTCTAAATCCTAAGAGAGAGGAGAGAACCTCTCTCTCTAAAAACTACATCTAAAACTATGAAAAGTAAATTATGAGCGCTTGTGTTTATGAATGGATGCATTCCTCCATTTTATAGCCTCTAATCTGTGTTTTCTGGGCCGAGAACTGGGTCAGAAACAGCCCAGAATTCGCTGGTTGCGAATTCAAACACGCTGATTTTTCGTCATTGCGATGCGGCCGCGTGAAGCACGCGTTCGCGTCGCCTAGAATCAGGGAAACTATGACTTATTTTATATCAAATCGAAGCCCTGGACGTTAGCTTTCCAATGCAACTGGAACCGCATCATTTGGACCTCTGTAGCTAAAGTTATAGCCGTTTGAGTGCGAAGAGGTCAGGCTGGACAGCTTAGCAATTTCTCCAACTTCTTGTATTCCTTCCGCTTTTGCATGCTTCCTTTCCATCATCCTCTGAGCCATTCCTGCCCTATAAACTCTGAAATCACTTAACACACATATCAAGGCATCTAATGGTAATAAGAGAGGGTTAAACATAGGGAACTTAAGGCCAAAGAAGCATGTTTTCAATCAAAGCACATAATTAGGAAGGCAAATGTAAAACCATGCAAATAGTATGAATAAGTGGGTAAAGAGTTGATAAAAATCACTCAATTGAGCACAAGATAAACCATAAAATAGTGTTTATCAAGCATTCTATCACTTCAAAAGAGTCCCAACGGAACCACCAGTTCTCGCCAAACCCCAAACAGGGGAGACCCTCTACCTATACCTCTCCATCACGGAAGAGGCACTCGCAGCAGCACTCATCCGCGAAAATGAGAAAAAAGAACAAAAACCCATATACTTCATAAGCAAAGTCCTACAAGACACAGAAACTCGCTACTCACGCCTAGAAAAGTTAGCTTTCGCGCTCCTCACGGCCTCCCGGCGCTTACGACAATATTTTCAGGCCCATCCCGTGACAGTCCGGACCGACCAAGCGGTCAAACAGGTACTACAAAAACCCCACCTAGCAGGAAGAATGCTAGCATGGTCCATCGAGCTGTCCCAGTTCCAAATCAAGTTCGAAC
Organism: Arachis ipaensis; assembly: GCF_059453495.1. NCBI lineage: Eukaryota > Viridiplantae > Streptophyta > Magnoliopsida > Fabales > Fabaceae > Arachis > Arachis ipaensis. Next base: position 114,210,182 of record NC_142437.1, read on the forward strand.
CCCGAAACGCAATCAAATCACAAGCCATGGCCGATTTCATCGCCGAGATGAAGCCGGGAAACCCCACTCCCGAGTCATGGAAGTTGCACGTCGACGGCTCATCAAATGTCACCTCCGGAGGTGCCGGAGTCATACTCGAAAGCCAAAACGGAGTCGTAATCGAACAGTCAGTACGATACGAGTTCCCAATCTCAAACAATCAAGTTGAATTTGAGGCCCTCCTGGCAGGCCTAGCCTTAGTTAAGGAAGTCGGAGCAAAGGTCCTGGAAGTAAATACCGATTCCTAGGTAGTCAGTTCCCAGATTAATGGAGACTACCAAACGCGAGATCCCCTACTCCAACAATACCTTACCAAGGTAAACGAACTAAAAGAAGGATTCAATCACGTGACCATACAACACGTTCCTAGAGAACGAAATGCCCGGGCGGACCTCGTTTCTAAGCTAGCCAGCACCAAACAAGGACACGGCAACAAGTCGCTAATTCAGGAAGTCGTTAAGTCACCGTCCATATCGACCACGACTAACGCCTGTCTGACACACTCCAGCCAAGGATCATGGACCCATCCTATCCTACAATACCTCCTCAATGGAATACTGCCAGAAAACCCCAAGGAGGAAAAACGGACAAAATGAGAAGCCGCCAATTATACGGTCATCGCCGGACAACTATACAAGCGCGGATTCTCGCAACCCCTTCTCAAATGCGTCAAGCCCGGAGACACGGAATACATACTCCACGAAGTCCATGAAGGCTGCTGCGGCCACCACATCGGGGGTAAAACCCTAGCCCAGAAAGTCATCAGGGCCGGATACTTCTGGCCCAGGGTCATCCGGGATTCCATGCAGTTGGTGAAGAACTGCGACAAATGCCAAAAGCACGCCAATATCCACCAAGCCGTCCCGCACCAACTCAGCATTATATCGGCAGAACGACCATTCAGTACCTGGGGAATCGATCTCGTCGGGCCCTTTCCTACGGCACCCGATCAACTCCGATATCTCATCGTCGCCATAAATTATTACACTAAATGGATCGAGGCCGAATCCTGGCCTCCATCACGGCAACCCAATGCCGAAAATTCCTCTGGCAACAGATCATAACCCGGTTCGGAATCTCCGAGATCGTCATCTCAGACAACGGAACCCAATTCACTGATAAGAAATTCAGAGAATTCCTAGAAGGGCTACATGTATCCCACCGTTTCAGTTCGGTAGAACACCCCCAAACAAATGGGCAGGTGGAAGCCGCAAACAAAATAATCGTCAAAGGGCTCAAAAAGTGGCTCGACGAGGCCAAGGGACTACGGGCCAACGAACTCGGATCAGTCTTATGGTCATATCGAACAACCCCTCAGACAACCACCGGGAAAACCCCTTTCCGTTTGACATACAGCGTGGAGGCCGTCATCCCAGTGGAGATTGGAAACCCAAGCCCAAGGAGAACGGTTGGGGGTAACGACGAAGATGCAGAACGAGACCTCATCGACGAAGAAAGAAGCATAGCCCATGTCAGAGAGCTAGCCCTAAAACAAAGAATCAGCCTAAGGTACAACCACGGCGTCATCCGACGGGAATTCGAACCCAACGACCTCGTCCTACGACGAAACGACATTGGAACCCCGACCCCAGGGGAAGGGAAACTCACCCCCAACTGGGAAGGACTATACAGAATCAAAGCCACAATCGGAAAGGGAGCATACAAGCTTGAACGACTTAACGGCGACGAAATCCCCAGGACATGGAACGCCACCAACTTGCGACTTTACTACACTTAGACTGACCTACTTAGGTCACCCCTTGTTTTTCTTCTTTTCTTTTATTATTCGTTTCCCTTCTTTACTACATTTGTTTTCCCCTTTTAAATTCAAAGTATTAATCACGGGTACTCTTTCCCGCCATAAATGGAGGGTTTTAACGAGGCCCAATAAAATTCTATTTTATTTTACCTTTCCCACTTTTTTACCTCCCCAAGAGGAATAGAAACACGGCCACAACACCGAGAACTGATCACCCTTGGGGCCGAACAAACGGATATCCACAAACGTTGACGGTCTACCAAAGGTCCTAAGTCACGATGGCTTAAACATGGAACGGCTTGAAAAAAATGCAAACGGCTCGAAAAACATAAAAGCCTAAATGGCCACACGAGTCATCAAAGAAAAAGCGAGTCATCAAAGAAAAAGTGAGTTATAAGCGGCCACAATGGCATAAACAAAAGTTCAAAACATACCAAATACACGGCCACAGGGCCAACCAAACATCCAAAATAAAACCAAGTTCAAACTAACTGAAATAACAAGATGTAATAAAAACTACTCGAGGTCAACGATCTGACCATCACGGACGGTCTTGAAAGCCCCCATCACAGACACGTCCACACCTGGAGCCAACACCGAAGCCTGAGCTCTCATCGTTTCCTCGGTAGCCACGATCACACCCTTCGCATCAGCCAACAACTCCGCCTTCTCCTTCTTCAGAGCAGCAACTTCAGCCTTCAAGTCCTCCACCTCGCCAAGGAGCACGGCTGCCTGAGAACCCGCATCGGAAGCCCGCTGCCGCTCCACACCTAGCTGAGAGAGAAGAGAAGTCTCAACCTCGGAAAGACGGAGGATCTCTGCCCCAGCTTCCTCGGAAGACTTCGCCGCCTTCTCTCTCGCTACCTCGGCAGCCTCAAGGTGCTCTTTCAACTTAGCCGCATCAGCTTGGGAGAGACGGAGCTTCTTGTCGAACAAACTGACCTGAGCCATCACGGGCTCAGCCTTCCGGACAATAACAGCAGATCGAAGGAGGACGCGATACACCGACTTAGCTTGAAAAGTGACATCGCAGTCATCAAAAAATGGCTCAGTGCCAGGCATCAAATACTGATCTATGAACCCTGAAGCATCAAAACGATGGTCCATCACAGTAGGAACAATACCCTCCTCCTCCAAGTTCTCGCTGCTAGGCTCCTCAGGCCTCTTCCTCTTCCGGGAGGCCTCGGCAGCCGTAACCACAATGACTTCCTCCTCAGGTGAGTTCACGGGGCCAGGAGAAGCCCGAGCTCCAACACTAACCCCAGATGAAATCACCTCCTGAGAAACAGCTCGAGAATCCGCAGCAGGATTAAAGACAGGGGTAGCTGGAGATAGTGGTGTTCGCGGTGCGGTTTGGTTCGGTTATTTGAGAAAAAGTCATCCGATCCAATTTTATATTTATTTTTCAGTTCGGTTTGGTTCAGTTTATTTATCAACACCAACCAAACCAAACCAAACCAAACCAATTGAAATCGGTTTGGTTCGGTTCAGTTTTTCGATTTTTCAAATAATTCAGAAAAATATCCCGTTCTAAACTTCTATCCTTACCTAGCATACTAAAATCAAATACCAGAGCAGAACTCAAATCAAGAACAAATAATAAAAAACCAAAATAACAGATAATCAGTAATCACAACTAAAGAAGAAGTAATCAGATCCAAAATCCTAACAAAACTCAAAACAAAACATACAATCAAAATAAAGAAGTAATCAGATCCAAAACCCTAAGCAAAACTCACAACCAAGAACAAATAATCAGTAATCAGAACGTATACAAGTATCAGATCAGAACCCAAAAACAAAACAACAAATAGTCAAATCCAACAAATTTAGAACTGCAAATCAGAGATGCGAAGCGCCAGCAAACTCTATGAAGACGTAGACGCTACGAACTGCAGAGAAGGCGCTACGAACCATTCTTGAAAACGACGGCGTGGAGGACGACGCGAGGAGGACAACAGGAGGAAGACGATGGGAGGAGACAGTGGTTGCTGTGCATGGAGGAGACGGCAGCTGCTGTGCGTAGAGGAAGGGCGGCGCCGAGGAGAGGGAATCGCGATGAGGAAGGGAAGGAGAGAAAGGGCGCGCCAAGAAGAGGGAAGCGCGATGAGGAAGGCCACCGCGAAGGTGCTGTCCGGCGACGTCAGGGGCTTATAGGACGACAGCGTGTGAGGGTGGGATTTGAAATTTTCTACGGTGTGGAGAAAGAGAGGAGAGAGTGGGGAGAGGAGAGAGTTAGCGTTTGGCGGCTGTGCTGTATCTTACTGGAAGGGGTTGGGGTTTGGTTTTTATATAGGGTTTTTTAGTAAACCGGTTCGGTTCGGTTTGGTTAGAGCTTTTCAAATCAAAACCGAAAACCAAATCGAACCGTAAAAAAATTGTAAAATATCATTTTTTCGATTTTTTCGGTTTTCGGTTTGTTCGGTTATCGATTTTTTTGGCTCGGTTGATCGGTTTTGTTCGGATTGGATCGATTTTGAACACCTCTAGCTGGAGATGCCGACGACCCCTCCTCTAGGTCCATCGCTGCCTTCAGCCGTGCCAAAGAAGTCAAGCCACCGGTCATCTCAACTAAAAAATCAAAGAAAAACTCAAAGTTACAAAACCGGAAAACAAACATAAAAACAAGAGAAATCGGCAGCCACACACCAATATACGCCCAGCAGGCCACAGGATCCCCCATAACGTCTCGAGGATTTAACGGGCGCTCCCCGAATAAATGCCAAAGGACACTAGCAATATCCTTATCCTCTGGAGACAAACCATCATAGGTAACCTTAGTCAAAACCGACGGCCCAGCACGAAAATTCCAATAGGTCAGAAACCGGTGCTCGCCCTCTAACGTCAACCAAAAGGGACGATGCCCTTGGACAGGGCGCACTTTAAAATACTCTCTCTTAAAACCATGAAAGGAATCTTCAAACAAACCAAATATGCGGCGATGAGGCTGAGCCCAGAACGACATATACCCTTTCTTATGCTTCCCCTCTTTAGTTGGAAGAGTACATAAGAAAAGAAAAAGGAAGACAGAAACAGAAACCGGAAGATCGAGATACTGACACACAAGCTCAAAAGACCGAACGTCCGCCCAACTATTCGGGTGAAGCTGAGACGGCGCCACGAAACACCGACTCAGCAGATCCTGAACAAACGGCGAAAAAGGAAGTCGCACACCGAGCCGAGTAAACATCGATTCATAAACCCACATCCAATCCGGCACAGTGGGCAAATCAAAGTTCAGATAACAAACACGCTCATCAACGTCTGGGAGGGCAAGCTCGTACTGCCGCTCCGCATCACCGCCACCACAAATCGCCCCCTGATCACGGAGCCGTTGGAGATCGGCCTCCGTCATCCGCGATGGAACGCCCCACACATCACTAGTCACCCAGGTATAGCGAGCGGGGATGCCCCCTGGAGGGGGCTATCGGAGTACCCACACCCTCACTCCTCCGCCGATGCATACCTAAAACAGGGAGGAGCACCACCATCAGCCTACTAACCCTACGCAGAAGCAAGGAAGACAACCAAAAACCTACTGTCCACTACCAACCCAACACAGCGGTGCTCAGCCCCTTTAAAATACGAATACCACCACCCAAAAACACAAAAAGCAGTACAAAAAGCAAACGGCAAAGCAATGCATGGCAAATACAAAACAACAAAGCTCCACAAAATAATGAAAGCAAGAAGGAACAGAGAAATACCAACCTGATGACGCAGAAAACAAGCCTGGAAAACACCGAAGCTGGGAAGCAGAAACTCAACCCCAAAGAAACGTCAGAAATGCCACAGAGAGAAGGAGATTTTTTCAGAAGAGAGAACGAAAAGAAAATGAAATGGACGAGGGGAGTAAGAAGGAAAGCCAAAACGGTTTCAAAAAAAAGGGCAGAAAGACGCAAATAGCCCTGAATAATAAAAAGGCGCATAGGGGCAATAAAGGAAAGACACCTAAAAACGTCCCCTCACAATAAATGCCCCCTTGGAGAAAGAAACCAACAAAGTATGCCTCGAAAAACGCAACAGGCGCATTGGACATAGAAGAGTCGCGTCAGACCAAAACGGCCAGGCGAATCTTCGGCATGACCATAAAGACCGAGGCCGGGGCACCGACTTCCCCTTAAAAAGACAAAAAGAATCAAAACGACTACCCGAGAGGAACTAAAAGGCCCCCAAGCCAAGACCACATCTCAGCAACAAACTGACCTCGCTCACGGTCATATATCTCAGCGACAAACCGACCTCGCTCACGGTCGAAACCATATCTCCCAGTGACAGACCGACCTCGCTCGCTCTCCCACTGCGGGGGCAACTGTTACGGATCCGGCCCACGGATGCCTGACCCGGGATAAACCGAAACCCGGCCACCCGGGTCCGAACCATCTAAACCCTCTAGAAGGCCAGGAACCGGCCCTACTAGAGCCCCCAACCAACTTTCAAATTCAAACGCCTATCTTATCTCATTCAGATAAGATAAGATAATATAGCTACCACTACCTATAAATAAGAGGACCCAAATCCCCCCAGGTATTCATTCATTCCACACACCTTATACCTCTCAGATCCATTCTGACTTGAGCATCGGAGTGTTTTTGCAGGTACCTCCCCCCATTGCTCCAGTCAAGCGATCCGGCATCCGCCTCAACCCGCAAGTTCTCAATCCATCTCTCAACTCGTACCAGAGACATCTTGTACAAGTATACAAAAAAAAAGAAGGACCTAAGGATACACTTATAAATTATAGCCATGGTATACAATGTGGCTACGCTTTACAGGTGATGCAGTAGCGCTGAAAAGCATAGCCTATTCTGGTAAAAATGGAAGCTGAAAAGCGTAGCCTTTGGTCCTGGACAGCATCACTTGAAAAGCGCACCATATTCTCAAACGTCAAAAGCGTAGCCCTTGGTGTAGAAAAGCGTTGCCTTTGAGAATAGGCAACGGCAGAATAGGCATCCCCTACGAAAGCGTCTCCGTAGCCCGAAAAGCGTAGCCTTATCCTAAGGTATCATTTTTTTTCTTTTGGCTACACTTTTCAAGTGTACTTGAATGGGTATTTTTCTTGTAGTGCTCGAAATTGGCACACTACACTAAGTCATGTGTTATGGGCTTACAAATGTTCTCCAAGAGAATCTATTAGATCGACACCTTATGAATTATATTAGTGTATGGCCATAAGGTTGTCTTGCCACTTGAAATAAATTTGCAAAACATAAGGGTGGCGAGGCAGAGTGACCTGCCATTCGAACAATATTGGTCGAGTATGATTAATGAATTAGATGAGTTAGACCAAGTTCGACTCTTGGCGCTAGACAGAATGATAAAACAAAAAGAGATGATATCTAAGTCATACAATCGAAAAGTGAAAAGTAAAAAAATTGTAGTTGATGGCTTAGTATTGAAATTAGTACTTCTGACTGAACAAGTTAAAGGCAAATAGTCTCCTTTATGGGAATGACCTTTTGAAATAGAAAAAGTTTTCGATGGCAATGCCTATGGAATAAGAGATGTGAATAGTAGTCAAACCATGTATGTAATGGTAAATACCTCAAAAAATATCATTGTTAGTAAAATAAAGTTAGTCAAGAATACTAAATAAAATAAGTGCAAAAGAGAGTTAGAATAAACTCCTAAACATAAGTTTCTGATCCTCTTGACGTCGATCTAAGTTTAAGGACTCTTGCGCTGCTTCATTTGTGGCATTAGTGGCTCGAGTGACTGCTTCTACTAAAGCACCTCGACTTGAAAATTTTGAAGCATAAGCCTTTTCAATCATTTGCAGTCAAAGGGAGAGAATGGCATTGGTGGACGCTACTTTGTTTTTTTTTTTCCAGATTTTAGTTCAGCCAACTCTCTCTTTAAGGCTGTAATTTTTGACACTATTTGTCGTTCCTTTGCTTGACCCTCCGACAAAATTTTAGTGACTTGAGACTTAGCCGTTTTATATTTTTTTAGTTGTGTATCATAGTCAGCTAAAACCTCAAGTGACTTGTTTAGTTCTTGGTCAGCATCTTGAACTTTGGAAAGATGGGAGTAAACATCTTCAATAAATGAGCTAACAGCTGAATGTATGTTGGATGAAATACATTGATTGAGAAAAGCAAGCGCATCGGTAAGTCGAGCCTTTAGGTCAGCATTATCGTTGATATCCTCAAGAGAGTGATTTAAGTAATCAAGGACAATGTTGATCCTGTCGGCAACTTGAGAATCTGGACCCATAGGCACAGGAGAGGTAGCTTCTTCTATGATCTCTTATTCTCTGGTCGACGTTGCCTGAGTCGACTTCTCAGCTTGAGGGATAACAATGCTCAACTCTGGACCAGAAGATAATCACATAGTTCCTTTAGAGGAATAAACTTGTCGAGCTTCAGATAGAATATGTTCCAAGTCAAAGTCAATGTCATTAAAATCCAAATCTCCAGCTTCTGGAGAAGGAACATTAAAAGGTGGTTTTGTGTCTTCGTCGACGAATTTTTGTGTCGACGGTTCGACAAATTTCTGTGTCGAAGATTCAGGAATAATAGTGATAGTTACAGCAATTGATCCTAATCCATATGCAGGCCTAGATTCTTAGTGAGTTTTAATATCACTAGGAAGAGGCATATAGTGAATCTGAAAAGGACAAAAATATAAAGACCATGTGACAGTCAAAAGAAACTTGACATAGAAAAGATAAAGAAGTACCAGAGGAAAAGATGTCAAAGGATGAGATGTTTTGTCAATGATGGGTTCTGAGTCGGAATTGGAACAGGAGTAGATGGACTAACAGTCTGAGTAGTATGAATAGACTGAAGGAGTTTTGTTTCAACATGAATTGGCTGATCCACTTCTCAATCAGAAGGATTGTCGATATCAGCAAGTACCTTTCCGGGATTGCTTCGACTGCAATATATTAGAAAAAATAAAATATTACAAGTACAAGGTGAAAACAGTTGCGATAGACATCATTAAGTATATACTTTTAAGGAGGTTGTAGGTCGAACTTTTCTGATTCTTTGGTGGTCTAGCTTCCATCAAAATAACAATAGGATCACGCTTTTTTGAGGTAAGGGTTGCACCACTCAACCATCCTCTTCCTCGACCTCCCTCTTGCTTAGTTATTTTCTTAGGGGCTCCGTCCTCATCAATATCCTAGTTTTTCTCAACTAGTTGTGGGTCAGCAACGACTTTGGTGATGGTTGTCTGGCGAGTAACTAAAAAAGAAATCAAAAGTAATGATGGAGTAAGGAGTGCTCTATTCAAAGAACACCTCAATAAAGCCTAGGAAACGTTATGTATTCCTAGAAAAGCGCACACCATTTTAAATTATGCGTAATTGTCCTTTCAAATTCTGAGAATTTGGAAAGGTTGCATGTACCTGGCATGAGGAGTATTAAAACTTGTATTTTTGAACAAGACAACAAGTTTTAAAGGGGCAATTTGTCTATACTAAAAGTGGATTTCCTCGACAAGAGGGCGTTTTGACTGCCAATTGTTTCGACAAGCAGTGTTTCGACTACAGAAGTTGAGATGGGCAAGCCAAAGTCAAAGAAAGATAGTGCAGGAACGTCGAAGTCGAAAAGCAGTTATTATCTTTCCTTGAATATCAAAACTTGTTCCTCGACCTTCAAGTTGAGTGGAGAACATGGGTGTGAAATTTGTGGAGCAAGCTGAAGAAAACATGGGACTTGAAGACCAAGAAAGACGTGGGTGTCAAAACTTGGGGGTCAAGGTTCTTCGTGGTCAAGACAAGGTCATGATCTGAGAAAAAGGAGGAAGTAAGACCATGGGCCAGATTCTCCATGGCAAGTTTATCTTCATGGTCTATAAATAGGAGAAATTCAGAAGAGTTCTGGGACTTCAATTGAAAATACTAGACCATCACACAAAACTCTGCAAAAATTTCCAGTTCCAGCAACGCAACAGAAGATCATAGAGTACAAGTGCATGGGAGTGTCTGAAATTCACTTTTATTTTATTTTTCTTTGTTTTCTTTTCCTTTTTTCATTTCTTTTCATTTCTTTGGTTTAAGTATTTCATTTTTATTTTTATTTCTTTCAATTTCAATTTTACTTTTTCATTTACTTAAAGCTTTCATTTATTTTACGTACTTCCTTTTATTTGCTATAATTTGCCACTAGTATTTTAATGCAGTTTGTTTTGACACAAAAACTAAGAAATTTTCAGGTCAAACCTACTTTTTTCAAAAGAGTCGTATCTGCTCTTCAAACTGAAATCTTGATACAAACTTGATTTGACACCTGTCGAAGTTACCAAAACTCAAGTGAAATACTAGAAAAAAAAAAACCTTCGAAATATAATTTTTGGAATAGAATATATTTTTCATATTTAATCATGGTTATACTTATTTTTTAGAATTTGGATAGTTTTTTAATTTTAAATTTATTTTTATAAGGGCCTGAATATTACTTTAGTACATTTTGTAGTAATTTACCATCATATTCCAAATACAAAACAATAAGGCTGAGCAGGTACTAGGAAGCTTCAGTAAGATACTTCCAATTAACCCTATTGTTTCCTCTGAGTGATTGAAGATTGTGTCTCATTGGACAAACTTATAGATATTGGATGGGACTAAAGCCTGCTATCATTAATTTTGTGGCCACAAAAATCCTGATAACCCATCTAACAATCAGATTCATGCCCCTCCATATCTTCATCAATTTTGTTCTTTTGTTACATCAATTGATTTATAATAAGTAATTTGATTTTATGTGTGTCGGTTCCCTAAGTTTTGTACTTGTTAAGTTGATATACTGAATTACTAATTGATTTTTTATTTTTGTAGGAGACAATGAAATCATAAGTCTCAATTATTATTGCAAAGGAATGGTGCCCATTTCTCACTGTTTTTTCATATTGGGGTACTTTATATGTACCCTTAAACTTTTAGATCATTTAATAAATTTGAAGAACATACCTGATTTTTTGAGTCATGTTCATATATAGTCCAAAGTGTTCTAATTTGAGTCAACTAGCTGCTTTAACTTTCTTTTGTTGTTTGCAAGAAGAAAGAGAGGGAAGAGAGAGACTTTTTTTTTTTCATATATTCTTTTATATTTTTATTGATTTGTAGGACCCAACAAGGATTTGGAAATGGATTGGATGTTTTTTACCTTGTCCTTTAAAGGGTTAATGGGACAATTAATACTTTTACCTCCAATTAAAGGAAGACAAGTAACATCATAACTTGGGAAATTAAAGTAATTCAATGATCATGTTCGAGGTAGGTTGCTTATTTGATTATAAAATTACAAAGAATAATAACTTCCTCTCAATTGCTTTTCATTAATCGAGTTGTTTACATTCAGCTAAAAGTGATAGTTATTATATTCGACTACGAATATGTTATCTTAATTTGAACCACAAAAATTACAAAGAATAATAATAAATAACTCTTTTGAAAAACTATTAAATTCATAATTTTATAAAATAAAAATTGTCTTCTTCAAAGAAGAATCAAAATTGCTTATTGTCGTAAATATAAATAGTCATTAAAAAATATTTAGTGCTAAGAGATCTAAATAATAATATTATGTTTACATTGTGTGTGTATGTGTATGTAGTCATGAAACACATTATTAATGTATTAATCTAAAAATGAAATTTGATTTTTTTTTCTTTTTTTTTTTACATAACATGTTTTCTCTCTGATGTTGCTAACATAAAGAGTGTTATTTTTTTTTATAGAAAAAATATTTCATTTAAAGAAAAAATAATATGACACTTATAAATGAAAAAGATAAATTAAATCTAAATTAAAAAAAAGAATTAGATATATTTATTACTCTATTATTATCTTCCTGGCAAGCATAATTGGAATACACTTGATTCTAGGTCCTCGGTAGTAGATCAGATCATAGAATATAATCGAAAGATTTGAATTTTTTAAATTTTAAAATTTATTTTAGAGGATAAAATATGATCTATTACTATTTATTTTATAGATGTGATAAAAAAAATATGAAAGAGAAAATATTTAATAATGAGATATCTCACTTTATCCTCTAAAGTGAAAATCTAAAATTTAGATGATTCAAATTCATAATCGAACAATGAAAATTAATATGAATCATATGATACACTTTTTGAATATTTTATGGAGTAAATTTTTTGTATTTTATGAAATAATTTTATTTATTTATTTCAAAAATTTTAATAAAATAAAAAAAAAGGGGGAGAGAGAGAGAGAAAATAATAAATACTAAATATATACAACGAAAGATGAATTTTATTTATACAATAAAATAAATAAATTTTGTCCGTATCCTTAAACATTCATCTCTCTTTAACCGTGCTATAAATAAGAATGTACCATACTACCATGCTTCCAATGACATTGAAGATCTCAATTTCATGAAAAGACGTTCATTGCTCACTTTTTCCATCATGATACACCATAAACCAAGTTTAACTTCTTGTGTAGTTAAGACATTGATTTAATTTAAGTGGTACATTCATGCCTATCTTTTTAAATATAAAGTATTTTTATTTTTAATATTTATAAAAAATTAAAAATATTTCTAATATTTAACTATATCATCAATTTTATATATCTATAATATTTGGAATACAAATTTTAACTTTCTTATGCCTTAATATATGTTAATATGATTTAAATTATCTTTAATTCGAAAATGTATAATCATTTTTGTCTTTGGTATATGATTTCTATTTCAAAATTATCCTTAATTGAACTGTCATCATTAATAGATAGAATTAACATATAAGAGTAATTCAAACTTATTTCAAACGTTTGAAATAAAATTTATATAAATTAAACAGTAGAATTATTTTTAAATTTTTTATAAATACTAAAAACAAAAAATAGACCACAACGAACCAAGTTAACTTCTTATATGTGAACTCAATTATATTAGGTGTATATTAAAAATTAGTCATTAAATTAATTATTTATATAAAATATATATTAAAAATTAATTAAATAACATATATATTTATACATAAATATATAAATATATAGTAATTTATTTAATGGTTGATTTTTTTTACATGTTGCATTTTTTATACGCGTTTTAGAAATCATACATTTTTATGATTACACATTTCATGTGATCTATCTAATCACAGCAATGTTAACAACGGGTAACAATATGTGTAGACACTGTTTTACATATTTAAGTATTCAAATTTTTAGTTAGTTCTCATTATTAAAAAAATTAACTAATTATATTCTGTTTGAAAGATTATTTTAGTCGTGTTATTTTAATATTTTTTGTACTTCTAAAACTCAAAAATACTATTAAGTATGGATGAATTTTTTCTCTGTTTTTCTTTTTCTAAAGATAGCAGGTTATATTTCATTAATTATTAAAAAATGAAATACAAAGATGTATAAAAGCAGGACAGCATAATAAAAGATGGGGATTTCCCAAAAATATTATACTGAAGGTATTCATCCAATGGTGCGTGGTCGAAAAACGAAGAAAAATCTTAAAGAAGAAAGAATGATAAATCAAATTGAATGAAACTAAGAGTTTACCTCATGGAGAAGACGACTTAAATTGTGAGTTCTTTGGATTTTACAGAGCAACTTGACAGAGCTTGGTAAAATGGCAGACGGCATTGAAGTAAAACCTTCAAAAATCAACTAGTTGCAAGCTTTCCAGCAAATGATGGCAAGCAATTGAGGATTACGATCAACATTCTTCAATGGGTTAAGCATCTCTGTTGATGCAGTCCACCATGTCCAAAAGTCGTTAGGACTCTGAGGGAGAAGACAGTCACGAAGATAACTTTGAGACCATACATCTTTAATTCTAGAGCAATCGATCAAACAATGAGTGATTATTTTTGTTGCTTCATGACAGCAGGGGCATATTGGTGATATAGATGGGATGCGGTGATGAATCTGAACAAGCACCGGAAGCCGGCCATGGAGAGCTTTCCAGATAAATAGCTTAATTTTGTGAGGCAAGTTCAACTTCCATAGATCAATCCACGGCTTTTTCTGCTGCATATAATTAGGGCAAAGCTCCAGAGGCGGATGGTAAAATAAATAGCCAATTCTATAACCTGAAATTGTATCATATTGCTTGGATTTGTTCAAATTCCATTGCAATTTGTCCCTACTCTACTAAATTTTAACTGACAAAATCATGTTTGCAACGTCTTAGGGAAATAATTCTTGAATGAGATTTTGATTCCAATTTCTATCTTCAGTAATTAGATCTTTAACTTTTGGAACCAACTCAAAAATAGCCTGTCTATTTGGCATGTTAGAAATCATTAAAGGATACGGAGGAGGTAGCCAAGGATCATCAAAGGTTCGGATATTCTCTCCAATACCCACAACCCAATTAAGACATTTTTCAACAATCTTTCGACCTTCCAGTATGTTCCTCCATCCCCAAGAAGGTAAGACTCCAATTTCTGCCATTATAACATTACCATTACTAAAGTATTTACCTCTTAGGATTTTGGATAATAGGGAAGTAGGCTGTGTTACGAGTTGCCAAAAATGTTTGCCTAAAAGCGCCAAATTTTGGATTCTGAGATCTTTAAATCCAATGCCTCCTTCTCTTCGTGGGCGAGTCATAGTGTCCCAACTAATGCAAGTCATCCGCCTTTCAGAACCTTTTTGTCCCCACCAAAATTGAGAAAATAAAGAGTGAATTTCCGAAATTAAACCATCAGGCAACTTGAAACAAGACAATGTATAGATAGGAATAGCTTCTCCCACTGCCTTAAGCAATACGTGTCTACCACCTGACGATAGAAGATTGCGCTTCCATCCTTGGATTCTTTTCCGAACCTTCTCTTTAATCATACTAAAAGAAGCATTTTTCGATTTAGAGACTGTAGAAGGCAAACCAAGGTATTTATCCTGAGTCCCAATATGATTAATATTCATAAAGTTAGCCAGTAGTGTACGAGTAGTGGAGGGAGTGTTGTGGCTAAACAATACAGTAGATTCATTAAGATTTACCCTCTGGTCACTGATATTTCCATAAGAATTCAATAAATACAGGATGCTTGAACATGCTTTAGGATTAAACTTACAGAATAAGATGGAATCATCAGCAACGAGAAGGTGGCCTGGTTGACCTTGGGACATCGCCTATATATCTGAAGACCATGAATTAGTCTGTTTTGTTCTGCCTTGTGTAGCAAGAAGAAGAGACCTTCTGCACAGAAAAGAAAAAGATAGAGAGATAGAGGATCTCCTTGTCGAACACCTCTATTTGGTTTGAAGAAACTATAGGGTTTTCCTTCCACAATAACAGAATAAGAAACAGTTGTCACTAATTCTCGAATCCACATTATCTACCGGGAGTCAAAACTAAACTTCTCCAATATAAACTAAAGAAAGTGCCATTCCACCCTATCATATGCCTTACTCATATCTAATTTTAGTGCCATTTTAATTTCGAGTCCCTTTTTTCTGTTCTTCAAGTAATGTATACACTCGTAAACAATTAGGATATTATCAGAGATTAATCTGCCTTTAATAAAAGCACTCTACGTAAGATTAATTAGTCTATTCATCATACCTTAAAATCTATGTACAAATACTTTAATTAATTTATTCATCATACTCTAAATTTTCCTTCTGTTAACCAACAGATGTTAATAAATATTTCATTTTAAACACAACAACAAACTAAATAAGAGACATGTTTTTCACAAGCTAATTGTTGTCTTTTATAAATAACTTCCATAAACCTTTTTCTTAAAAAAAGAGATAATTAATTATTCCATTTTGTGTGCCATGTTAATTGCTCTAGTTGCAATGCCAATCAAGGAAGGGTGCTATCTTATATTCATGGAATGTTTCTTAATTAAAACAAATTATGATCTTTGCATGTTAGCTTCGTCAACATCTGATAGATGCATATCTTATTTAGGGTTTTCTTTGAGAGAGTGATATAAATTAGCACAATTGGTCAAAGCTAATGCCTAATAATTGTTAAACATTATTAATAATTAAAATCCCCTGTTTTGTATATATCCCTTTTTTTGTTTTGTTTATAATGCTCCAATTCATTGCATGGTACTATATCTACATCGAATCAAATTCACAATAGGTTGATCTGTCACGTCTTAAAATTAAACTAACTAATTGGACATGATTAGATTCAAACCATGCTAATTTGATATGAAATCACTATATATATAAACCTAGCATTGTGTTATATTTTATATATTAGACACTTTATCAAGTAGTATCATTATTATTTCAATTTCAATATATCCTTTTATATATTAATTTCCAATAAGGCTGCAAGTTGTATGAAAAGGCTGTGAGAATTTGTACAAAGCCATGCTACCTAAAGGAAAATAATGTACCTTTGCACCTTTCTCTATAGTTCATTTTTTAAATGTGATTTTATTGGATTATTGCATCAAACCTTATGATTAGCACTAACAAGTGGTGGGTATCTGATTTTCTAGGAGGGGCTCTAACACATTATTATTTTTTAGTTAATTTATATATTAGATATAGTTGTGTTAAAAGTTGAAAAAAAAAAAGAAAAAAAAGAAGATATGGTTTGACTGATCTGTTTGAGAATATCTACTCTTTCTTAGTGTCAACTAAGTAAAAAATGAATAATAACAAAAAATGTGTTTTGTACATTAGTGGTTTTTTTAGCGACACTTTATTTTGTCTTTAACGATAATAAAAATAGTCGTTAATAAATAATCATTTTATACTTTGTTTCTAAAAAATTTTAGTGACACTTATAACAATCACCAAAAAATACTTTTTTAATGGTTATACAAATTTTATAATTTATTATTATAACATATATTAATAATAACAAAAATACATAATTGTCACAAAATATAAATTAAGTAAAAGAAAAAATAACTACAATCTATCACTAAAAATTTATTACTAAAGTTAATTAGTTTTTCTTGTAATGTACTGAAATATAAATCAATAAATTACCAAAATTACTCATTATTAACTTGTATCCGGTCATTAATAATTTCAACAAAATATCTTATACTTTCAAAAATATTGTTCAAATGAACCTGCCCATCTTTCTTTGCTATACCTAGCTACCTAAAGCTTAATTATCAGTGTTCCTCATCATTGATTAATATACTAGAGAGATTTCATATTATTATATTGCAAGAATTAAAACCTCAAAATTGGGTCAATCTCCGATCCCTCTCATTAGTTACTAGCTAGTTAGAACTTTCTTGTGGGGTTCAATTCCATTAATTAATTCCAATTCTTAATTAAAATATATCAAGGTTAAGTTGTACATCTTCTTCCATGTAACAAACAATAACTTATTACATAGAAACTAGAATCCTCTAGGGTTTTCAACCAAGGAAGGCAAGAGGAAAGAACAAAGAAGAAGAGTACAAAGAAAGTGCACGTGGATCTTAGGTTATGAAGGAAGGGCATTGCACGTGTGTGTTAGTATGATATCATCATGAACACTCTTGTTATAGAGTTAAGAGCTGTACCAGTACCACTACTTCAGTACTCACACTCCCATTGGGACTTGTGATTTGCACAAATCTCCAAAGCAAGAGTCAACACTCAAATACTTACAGAAAAATTTGAAATGTAAATCGGTATTTCAGTTATTTTAACCTTTAATCTAAATTATAAAAAATATATATAAATAATTAAAATATCGATATTTTTTATATACTTAAAATTTTTTCAATATTTATATCATGCATTGTGTAATTCTATTATATTACCAAAGCTGATCTTATTAAATGGTTAATTTACAAATTTTTTTTATTTTATTAATATGTTGATAAATGTATCTTTTCTTTTGTTTTCAAATTATTAAGTATTGGTGATGCTACGTAACTAAATTATTTTTATAATTAAATTTAATTAAAAATTAGTCTAATAATTTATTAACATAATAAAGATTATTTAAAGAAAACGGAGGAAATACATAAAAAAAGAAAAAAAATTAATTAAATTTGATAACAAAAATAATATGTTCACCTAATATTTTTCGTCTACTAATAAATATATTTTTCAGTATTAATATTAAGTCAATTCTGTAACAAATGCACGCATGTTATGCACATGTAACATGTCACAAAATAGACATATCATATAAAAATATAGTAATTGCTATGATACCTAAAAAATTATACCTAATTTATTAAAAAAAATAAAAAATGAACATTTCAAATTTTCTATAAAAAAATTAAACAAAAATTAAACACTAAATAATAAACACCATAGAATTTATCTAAAAATATATGTGCAAAGTTATCATAAAATTGATAGAAGATCACAAGAAGACCAAATATGTCTAATATTAGTAGTTATTAAAATATCTATTTAATAGTTAATTTTTTTTAGGAAAACCTATAAGATTTCGTAATGAAAATCTTCAAGAGTTTATCGGCATATATATTCTTCAAATTGCCAATGAACCGTATCACAACAGGCAAACACAGGTAATTTTATTTGAGTCGAGAACAGATGTATTATAGTTATCTTAGCAATTTTTTTTTCATCCATAAGAAACAAAATTAAATATGAGATCTTATTTAATAAAATTCATGATTAAATAATTTGTTTTGTTTTTATAAAATACATATTTATTTATTTTTTAGTTTTTTAGCTAGAGACATTATTGAAGCTTTAATATTTTTTTTAGTAAATACATATTTTTATTTTGTTATAAATCATCAATTTTCAATGTCTAATAAATTTCAATTAATTTGACTTGAATAAAGTGAGTCTGTTTAATAGTTATGTAAAATCTCCGAAGTAGCTTTAGGTCATTTGTTGAGATATTTATGCAATAATTTGCAAAAGAAAATTAAATATTGTGATACGATTTGAAAGTTCTTTAATTTTGTAGGCCCAAACACCCACCCAATAACCTACCAACTATGTATGTGCATTTATCTCTAATCTCTTCTATTTCCCACTTTTCCATTAATACCCTTCACCATACTGTCGGCGGGGAAAGCAATTTCATCGAAACACAGAAAGATTGCCACATTGCTAAATTTATATGAAAATAAAAAATAAAAAATAAAATAAAATAAAAAACAAAATGCCTCATTATTATTTTATGCATTTTTTAGAGAAAGCTTAGCTGGAGATGTTTGTACTTTGCCATCACAAACTGGAGGCACTCATATCTTATTATAAAGTTTTCATCTCTCATTCTTTATATATATTTTTTTTTTTTTTTTACTTATCAAGCTTCCACCCACCATCCAAAAAATTCCAAAAGTCACATAAACCAAATTGCTATTAATTTTTAATTTTTTCCATTTCTTTATTCACTCTCTCCAAATCCCAATCCCCAAAGTTCTTTCTTCATCACTCTCTTTAGTATATAAAACCCCAATTCTTAAACCTTCTCATTCACATTATTACTTATTATTAGTCCTTATTTCTTAACAACACAAACAACAAACACCACTTCAAGCTTTACACCAATCCCTTTCAAATTCTTCTTCTTCTTCTACAAGAAAGAAAAAAAAGGAACATCTCTTTTATTTAATTTCTTCCTTCTTTCTCTCAATGGCTTATTCTTCTTCTTCTTCTTTGATAATTTCACCAAGGAAATTGCGCTATGACTTGTACTCTTATTCATACCAAGAAGATTCCAACACCCCATTAGTGATCAATGTTCTTGCTTCACTCATTGAGAGAAGCATGGCAAGGACACAAAGAATTGTGAAGAACTATAGCAGTTCTTCTTCTTCTTATGCGTCTCCTCCTTCTGCTTCGACTTTTATTTTGTCGTCGAAATCGAAGAACACAAATATATTTGATTGCAGAGAGATCCCTGACATGACAATCCAATCCTATTTGGAGAGGATCTTTAGGTACACAAGGGCAGGACCCTCTGTTTATGTTGTTGCATATGTTTACATTGATAGATTTTGTCAGAACAACCCTAGCTTTAGGATCAATGCAAGGAATGTTCATAGGCTCCTCATAACAACTATCATGATGGCTTCCAAGTATGTGGAGGACATGTAAGTACTTTCATCTCCTTCTTCCAAAGAAAAATTTTCGAATATACTTGGAACATCAGTGTTTCGATGATTTTAATGATTGATTTTAATTAATATATATTATATATATTTTTTATAACTAAAATCAATGATTAAAATTATTGAAATACCAATATTTTAGATACATTTAAAAGTTTTATTATGTTTTATTTATCTATATAATTTTTAAAAATATTAATAATATTGTATTGATTTAAAGTATATTTATTAATTTTTTTTAATTCGGTGAAATTTAATCCAATTCTTTTCTATTCAGAGTAGAAAAAAGTCGAATTAAATTTCAGGCAATACGAGAATTTTTTGCTGAAAAGTAGTGTTGGATGATGTTTTTTAAATTTAATTTTTTTATTAATGATAATAATTAATTATTTGGTAAAGGATTTGTTGATTTGAGACAAGAAGTTTGTTTTATTTCCAGTCTCAATCATTGACAATACTTGTTTAACTACTAAGGAAATGGACAGTTTAATTAGGTGGCCAAGTTTTTTTGGGGAATGTTGTTGTTAATGAATATGATGTATGACAAATACATAATGTGTAAAATTTTTCCTTTTCCTGCTTCCCAATCAGTATGATTATTATTATTAATTAATTAATTAATTAATTAATTAACTAAATTTATTGTTGATTTTGAACAGGAACTATAGGAATTCATATTTCGCAAGAGTGGGTGGATTGACAACAAATGAATTGAATAAATTGGAGGTAGAGTTCTTGTTCTTGATGGGGTTCAAATTGCATGTGAATGTGAGTGTGTTTGAGAGCTATTGTTGCCATTTAGAGAGAGAAGTTAGCATTGGAGGAGGGTACCACATCGAAAGAACACTAAGATGTGCTGAACAAATCAAAGCAAGTCAGCATACAGATGATGAAAGGGGCTACACTCAAATTGCACGTGTTATGTTGTAGAAATTAATTAAATATGGTTTATTTTGTTATTTTTAGTTAGGGAAGGGGAGGAGGGGGATTAATGATATTTTTGTTAAGGTTTCTTTTTCACCTTCAAATAAAGAAAAGGTGGTTAATGTGTACAGAGAGAGAGAGAGATTATGAGTGTAAATCTATAATGTTTGTTAGGGGGATTGAGATTTAAGGGCAATAGATGATAGGTGCGGCAAGTGAGAGTGATGTATAAATTTGTGTTGTTTCATCACAAGGAAACAATGGATTTTTAATTCCATGGAAAAACTTTGTGATTTTTTAATAATCTATTTTGTTTTGATTGAAATACTATGGAATTTAAATTTTATTAATAAAATTTAATTTATTTAATTTAGCCTAATTTAAAATTTCATAAATATGTTAGTATATTTTCTTCCCATAGGGAATGAATATTCCAACCCATATTGCAAAAATTGTTTCACTAATCAGTATCCCCTGTTTCTAAATATCTTCCAGAGAGACTCTTAGAATAGTGAGTGATCAAGGAAACTTTTTCATAGCTTAAAATTTTGGGCAACATGCTTTGATGTTTTTCCAATCACAGTAGTACCTAGTAACTAGTAATCATATTTGGAGAAAATTGATTCAGAAATGAAGGCATTATAGTGTAATCTAACAAATTCAACTTCCTTAAACTTTAAGCAAAACAACTCAGTTGTAATATAACCAACTTTAATGAGTTGAGTGCTTATTTTACTTATTTGTTGAAATAAATATCAGAGAATTTAATTTTTATTTTTTATATATAATAATTTATTGATTAATGATAAATATTTTTTTTAAAAATTTAATCTACAATAAATTAATCTTTAATTTATGAAATTGAAAAATATTGTGAAAAAAAAAAACCACTTAAGTTATAGTGCGTTTTATGGCCCTTAGAGCACTTTATCAACACAATGGATTCCTTAGATGGCGCAATAATAAGTGGGTAATTAACACTGTTATCATGAGATTATTGGTCTACATAAATTGCGTTTGTTTCAGAGAATAGATAAAACAAGACATTAAAAATAGGATAGGATAAGATACACATAGATAAAGATATAAAATTTTGTGTTCTTGTATTTTATTTAGTGATAAATTAAAATAAATTATAAAAATTTAATTTATTCTTATTTTTTTATTCAAAAAAATTGAGATAAAAATATAATAATAAAAAATGTAATTATAAAAAATTAACAAAAATAATGAAAAAAAAAAGAAAAATAAGTTTTGTCCCTTATTAATGTCTTCATGTCCTTCCTATCAGGATGGACATAAACTATACTAATTCAATATCTCTGAACACAATATCTCTATCCATATTTTCTCTGTCAAACACGATTTTGCATCCCTGTTCCAGTCTCCTATCTCTATAAACAAACGCAGCCGATAATACAGGGACGGATTTATGTAGCAGCTTGTGGGGGCAAGTGCCTCTACTAGCATTTTAAAAAAATGTAAACATATATATATATATGTCTTTATTAAAAATTATATTTATTTTCATGTTAAAAAATATTTATTAAATTTTGTGTTAAAATATTTATTTTATATTTTTTTAATTTTTAAAATTAAATTTTGATATAATATTAATATAAAGTAGTTTTATATGTATATTTAATTACGTAACACCATATTATAAAAAATAAATATTTTTTATATTAATTGCTTTCTATAAATAAATAATCATCTAAAAGAATAAACATAATTAGACAATTATATAAAATATTTTATACTGTCAGTACATTAAAATTAAATTCTAGTTTATAGCTAAAAGTCTAATAAAAAATAAAATATGATTGTAGAATTATCTAATTAATGAATTTATTTAGCTAAAATTTATATCCTTTAATTTTTTCTACTCAACTTTAATATTTATTAATAAATTTAAAAATTTCGTATTCAACATGTATTTTGATAATTAATTCTCAAATATAAATTAAATTAAAAAATTATTTGAAAATTAATTAAAATAATAACATATTTTATACTTTTATCCATCTAGTTAATAAAATTTATTATTATTATTTAAATTAATTTTTAATTTTTTATTAAATGATTGAATAATTATTAAATAATTTATAAAATATATAACGAGAATATGAGAGATTTAGTACATAATTTTTTTCTTAAAATATCATTTATCATCATCCATAATTCATAAAAAATATATTTCACTTTTATTATTAATTAAAAAATAATCTATTTAACATCTTAATTAATTTTATTTATTATTATTATATATTTAAATTTATAAAAAGGTGAATTAATAATCACTATTATTTATCAGTATATCAATATTTATAATGAATAAATAAGACATGATTTAATATTTAATATTTTTATGTTATTTATTCTTATATGCTTTAATAATATATTTATAAAATTTTTTGTTATTTTTATATTCTACATACATATTTATTCTCACTGCTTAAAATTTTTGGATTCCTCACTTATATAATCACATGACCTAAATCAAGCATAGAGGGTGTCAACCTGTTGTCAAAATTAGATTATAAAGATGTAAAATAATTAATTTTTTATTAAACTAATTAATTATGTCATTATGTTGTATGATGGGAAATGTTAGAGAATCATTAGCATCAATTAGGATCAATTAGTATCGTCTATATTTATGTAGTATATCTGTATATTAATTATAGGATTCTATGCCTTTATTACTCTGATTCATTTAGCAGCTATAAATACCTCTTGTATATTGTACTTTCGATAACAACTCAATAATACACCTTTCAGATTACTCTCTCAGTCTCTTGTTTCTAACATGGTATCAAGAGCTTAGGTCTTTTTTTTTCCGATGAATATTAGTTCATAGCCCCTTTGTTTTTCCTTGTCGGCAGTGTTCTTTGGCCTCCTTTTTTGTTCTCTTTTTGACGCTTTGGTTCGTCACCCCCATAACCATCTTGTTCGTCTTGTCGCCGTGATTCCAACGCAACCAGAACCGTCGCTATCCACCTCCGGACGCGCCTCTACGCGCCACCGAAAGTCGCTGCCACGACCAGTTTGATCTTCCCTCCCGCTGCCACTCGTGCCTCTTTGATCGCAATTTTCGAGCTGTTTCCGACGCTTTGGTTTGTCACCTCCAGCATCATCGTGTTCTTCTCTCCGTCAGCTTTCCAACGCCACCGAGATTGCCGCCAAAGAGCACCGCACGCGCCCCCACGCGCCGTCAGAACATCGCTGTCCACCACCATTTTTTCTCATCCAGAAGCTTCAGCAGCCGTTGGATCTTCGTTCAGATCGGACGTCCCTGGAGCGTCCACGTGTCACCCGGTAAGCTGGTTGGCAACCCTGACCCGCGACGACCCGACCCGACCCTCCCTTGACCCGCGTGCCACCTGTGCGCCAGCGTGCCCCCCTTCCGCCTATCCGGTGCTGCCACGTGTCGTCGCTCGCTGACGTGGCGCTGACGCATCGCTGACGTGGCGCTGACACATCGCTGATGTGGCGTTGACGTGGCAGACAAGTGGGACCCTCCCTAAGGTTTTTTGGTGAGCTCTTTCCGATTTTGCCATCCGTTTCCTCATTTTCTGCTCCGAAATTGTAGTTTTTCTCTCCTCTCCTTGTTCTCTATGACTACTTTTATGGAAAAATCAGATGTTTTTGCTACCACAGACAGAAAGGGGGCCTTCTGTCGCAACTGTAACCGTTTCGGGCACCCGTTCTCTAGCTGTCCCTCTGTTGAATGTCGCACATGCCACCAGAAAGGGCATATTAGCTACCATTGTTCACAGTTGTTCTGCCGTTATTGCAAGCTCTCGGGACATTTGCTTACTACCTGTCCTACTCGTCCACCACGTCCTGCGCCTGCTTCTGCTGTTGCTGCTACTACTGAACCTACCACTGTCTCTCTATCTGATATTGCATCTCTTCTACAGCGTCTTCTCTCTGTTTCTGGTAATACCCCTGCTGCTTTATCGAGCCCTCCAGGTACTTCTAAATGGTACTTTGACTCGGGTTGCTTTAATCACATGTCTCCGTTGCGTAATATTTTCTTGTCCATGTCTGCAACTACACATGGACCTTCTGTCAATACTGCAAATGGCTCCCTCTTGCATGCAACACACAAGGGTTCTATATCTCAGTCATCTCTTAATCTTCCTGATACTTACTACATTCCCAAATTAAACTTCAATCTTATTTCTGTTGGTCAACTTGTTGATCTGGGTTTTGACGTCACCTTTTCTGTTTCTGGTTGTCGTGTACAGGATCCTCGGACGGGACAGATCATCGGGACTGGACGTAAGGTCGGAAGGTTGTTTGAACTCGAAAGTCTTCATATTCCTCCTGTACCAAATCTCTGTGCTGCTTCTTCTCCCTCTACCCTTCACTTATGGCATCAACGTCTTGCCCACACCTCCTTAGGAAAACTGCGTCCTCTTGTATCTCAGGGTGTTTTAGGTCAGGTTCCGAATGAATCTTTTGACTGCATTTCTTGCCAAACTGCCAAACAACCTGCTTTATCTTTTCACAATAATTCATCTCTTGCTTGCTCTCCTTTTGATCTCATTCACTCTGATGTTTGGGCCCCGCTCCCACTGTCTCTATGGGCGGAGCTCGATACTTTGTTATTTTCATTGATGATTATTCCCGTTTTACTTGGGTTTATTTGATGACTAATCGCCATGAGTTACCTCAGATCTATATCAACTTTGCTACTATGATTAAAACTCAGTTTTCCAAGGCCATTAGGGTTTTCCGACGTGATAATGCTATGGAATACCGTGATTCCAAACTCTTAGCCTTTCTTGCAGAACAGGGTACTCTGTCTGAATTTTCTTGTCCTGGTACGTCTCAACAAAATGGTAGAGCTGAACGCAAACACCGTCACATTCTTGACTCCGTCCGTGCAATGCTCCTTTCCTCTTCGTGTCCTGAGCGTACTTGGGGTGAAGCTGTTCTTACTGCTGTTCATGTTATCAATAGACTCCCTTCTTCTGTTCTTGGTAATGTTACTCCCTTTGAGCGTCTTTTTCATACCCCCAGATTACAGTTCTCTTCGAGTTTTCGGTTGTGTATGTTTTGTTCTTCTTCAGCCTCATGAACATAGTAAACTTGAACCTCGGGCTCGTATGTGTTGTTTTCTTGGTTATGGCACTGAACACAAGGGTTATCGTTGTTGGGATCCTCTTTCTAAACGTATTCGTATATCTCGTCATGTTGTCTTTTGGGAGCACCACATGTTTTCTCGGTTCTCATCCTTTGAGTCGATTCCTACTACTCAGTCACCTTTGTTTACTAACCCCAATGTTGATCTTTTTCCTAGTGATGATTCTACAGGTTCTATCTCGAGTGACCCTCCACAGCCTCCTGTTCCTCCGCCTTCTCCATCTCCCGATGATTCCAGACTGGACGATGATCCTGCTCCTACCGTCATGCCTCCTCCTCCCGCTCGTTCTTCTAGAGTAAGGAATCCACCTCCTTATCTTCTTGATTACCATTGCTTTTCTACTATTCTTCATCAACATGAACCTAAGACATTCAGAGAAGCCTCCTCAAACCCAAATTGGCAACAAGCAATGCAAGAAGAATTACAGGCACTTAAAAAAGCACACACTTGGGATTTGGTTGATCCTCCTTCTGATCAGGAAGTTGTGGGCAGTAGATGGGTATACAAGATCAAGACTCGCTCTGATGGCTCTATTGACCGTTATAAGGCCCGCTTGGTTGCTCAAGGTTGTACGCAAGAGTATGGTATTGATTATGAAGAGACTTTTGCCCCTGTCGCTCGCCTTACGTCTGTTCGAGCTCTTCTTGCCATTGCCGCGGTTAAAATATGGTCTCTCAGTCAGATGGATGTGAAGAATGCATTTCTTAATGGGGATTTGAAAAAGACAGTCTATATGAAACCACCTCCGGGATATCCTTGTCCTTCTGATAAGGTTTGTCTCCTTCGCAAGGCACTTTATGGACTTAAGCAAGCTCCTCGTGAATGGTTTGACAAGTTCAGCACTACCATATGCAGTCTTGGTTTTACTTCTAGCCCTCATGAGAATGCGCTCTTCATTCGTAAAAGCGAACGTGGAGTTGTTCTTCTACTTTTGTATGTTGATGACATGATAATCACTGGGGATGATGTTGATGGTATCTCTGCTCTCAAGGCCTCACTTCACCGTACCTTTGAGATGAAAGATCTTGGTTCTCTCAGGTATTTTCTTGGTCTTGAGGTCATCTCCACCGATGATGGCATCTATCTCTCTCAGGCTAAGTATGCTTCAGATCTTCTTGCTCGCGCTGGGATTACAGATAGTCGCACTGAGTCTACTCCTCTTGAGCCTAATGTTCGATTTACCCCTATGGATGGCACTGTTTTGGATAATCCGACACTTTATCGCCAGTTAGTTGGAGGTCTCGTCTACTTGACTGTCACCCGACCAGACATTGCCTATCCGGTTCATGTCCTCAGCCAGTTCTTGTCAGCTCCTCGTACTACTCACTATGCGGCAGTTCTTCGCATTCTTCGGTATGTCAAAGGCACTCTATTTCATGGCCTTCATTTTTCTGCCCATTCCTCTTTGACCCTTCAGGCATACTCTGATGCTGATTGGGCTGGTGATCCCACTGATCGTCGTTCTACTACTGGTTACTGTTTGTTTCTTGGCGACGCTATCATCTCTTGGCGTGCTAAGAAGCAAACATTCACTGCTCGCTCAAGCACAGAAGCTGAGTACCGTGCCCTCGCTGACACCACTGCTGAGGTTATCTCGGTTCGTTGGCTTCTCGAAGATTTGGGTGCTCCTCAGTCGTCTCCTACTGATGTTTTTTGTGATAACTGCAGTGCTATTCAGATTGCCCATAATGATGTGTTTCATGAACGCACCAAACACATTGAGATTGATTGTCACTTTGTTCGACAACGTATCCTTATTGATGCTGTTCGTCTCATTGCCGTTGGGACACTGGATCAGACTGCTGATATCTTCACGAAAGCTCATCACTCGACTCGCTTTCGGACTTTGTTATCCAAACTCAAGTTGGTATCCTTAGCTCCCACTTGAGTTTGAGGGGGGATGTTAGAGAATCATTAGCATCAATTAGGATCAATTAGTATCGTCTATATTTATGTAGTATATCTGTATATTAATTATAGGATTCTATGCCTTTATTACTCTGATTCATTTAGCAGCTATAAATACCTCTTGTATATTGTACTTTCGATAACAACTCAATAATACACCTTTCAGATTACTCTCTCAGTCTCTTGTTTCTAACAGGAAATATTAATACGAATTTTGAATGTTTGTTTATATTATTATAAATGAAAAGTTATTAATCGTAAAATAAAATTTTTGAATGTCAACAAGTTTGGGCATGCTTTTCATTGATAGTGTTTAGGAAGGGGCCCTTAGTTAAATAACTTAGTCATGTTATGTTGTGACTTACGTCATTATCAATATGATTTAAATTAATGCTGCATCTAAATCAAATTGAGCCTTCATTTGAGTTGTTTCAAATTCTGAAAACTTAAAATAGAATTTTCCTCGAATTTTAAACAATGTAGAAAATGATCTGGGTCAAATCGAAAAATTAGATGAAAAATAAATTTATAATGAAACTCAAACAAATAATAATGCATTTCGTAAAGAATAGCTAGGGAATATAATATTTTTTTTTTTTTGTAAATGACTTCTTGTTAGAAGTAATAAACAAAGAGAAATATTAAATTATTAATATTTTTTATTTACACCTTATATTTGAATTATTAGCATTAATCAACTTTTACACTAAAAGTATTAGTCCTTAACATTCATTAATAGATTTTGAGTTTTTATTTTTTTTAATAATCTTACTAAAAAAGTGGTCAACCTAATTAGTAGATTATCCTTTTAAATTTGAACCACTAATATAAATTACAACACATAAAAAGTTAAGATTTATTTAATTAATAAAGAATGCAGCATTCGTTTCTTAGTAAAAAATGGTTTAATGATGAGCCTCAAACATAGTCGTTTACTGAATAAAAAATGTTAGAAGACTAATTTTACTGTTAGAAAAAGAAAAATTATTGGTTAACATTGATAGAAATGTAAGATAAAAATAAAATATTAATCACTTAGAATTTTTCTTTAACAGATTATAAGCACAACCTTGAAGGTTTATTGTATAAATAGAGGAAAAGATTTTTCGTTCAATTAGTAAAATTTTGAAACTCAAACTCTCAAACTTTTTGCTAAAGTTTTGAATACTTTAATTTAAAACACTAACATAAATATTTAAAACAGTTTCTTTTCATATGGAGGGCTAATTGTTTGAAAGGAGCGTAGCCAATAATGGCCAAGGCGCCACCATTACCTAAAGATGGTGTCGTTAACTTGTTATTGTTGCTTTTTTCCAATTATCCTTTTAATTAACTTTATATTTCTAATTAACAGTAATTGACAAACAAAAGTTCAGAAATCAAAATTAAAAAAATAGAAAAAGAAAAGTTTTAAAAAGAATTATATATTTTAAAAGAAACGAAAAATTATATATGGACTAACATTGAGTTAGTCTAGGGAGATAAGATTTTGTTAAAATTTTTTTTAGGTCTAGATTTTGTTTTTTGTCCATCGTCCAATATTCAGAACTTTGTTCCGACTAATTCGAATCCAATCCAGATTGCACATTTAGTTATGGTAGGTGAGTCTCCTAACAAAGATAGTTACATACACTCGACATCACACGCTTAATTGTATTAGGTGAGTTTGTTAAGTTTTAACAGAAATACTTACATACATTAAGATAGCGTTTGTTTTGAGGTATTGGGACAAAGACCGTGAAATTGAGACTCAATATTATATTTGTTGGTTCAGAGACTGGTACTAAAATTTTTGTTTCTGTCCCTAAAATTTCAGTATTTCAGTATCTCCAAAAAATGGGGACATTGGAAACTAAAATTTTTAGAGACGAAAACTAAAACTTTAATAACATTTTATACCTAAAATACCCTCATTTTAATTAATTAATTCCAATTTTACTTTTTGTACAAATTAAATTAGAGTTTTATTCTTATTTCAATTTCTGTCTTTTACTTTGCACCAAACAGAATACTGAGATTTATTTCAGTCTCTGTCTCTGAGTCTCTGTGTCTCAATCTCAGTCTTTTAGTCTCTATCTCTCAACCAAACGCTACCTAAATTTCGAATTTGAAACTTACTTAAGCTAATTTGAATTGTTTATCACTCAGATTAATATTGACTTTTTAGTTTGAATTTTAAATTTTGAAAAAGGTAATAAAATATAGTCTAAGAAAATTAAAAAAAAAATATCAGCCAATAAAAAAAGAAAAAAAAATAAAAAAGATATTGTTGACTTGATTATTAAAACTTAATTAAAAAATCAGTTCCATTAGAAAAAAAAATAATGAGAGGAATGATGATCACAAATTTCATATTGAATTAGCTGATTATTGACCATAAGATTTAGATACAATCAAAATTAAAAAGAATTAAAGTATAAAGAGTAGGGAAGAAAAAAAAAAGAAAAAGATCGAAAAGCTTTAGCTTTTGTTGTTGAAGTTGACCATCTATCCCTGTATAAGGGTGGTTATCTATATTCTTTATATATGTAGGAATTGAATTAGCATAGTAGGATGACTTTATAATTATATTGGATTATGATGCATTACCAACCGAAGACAGCTTCCATCGATGCATGGAAGAAGGACAGAGCATCTTCATTATTTTTAAAAGTGATTAAAGATTTAAAGATTTAAAGGACATTCACCCACGATTCCTCCTTTCTTTTTTTTTTTCTTTCTTTCTTTATTTAGTTTGTCTTTTTGCACGTACTTGCAGAAGGAAATTTATGGACTAATTAATAAGGAAAGCTAAGTCAATTGCGACGTAGTGGCACCAACATGACCGGATCAATTATGTTACTCGTAAATTAATATCAGTGACTAAAATTAGTTATTAATAGAAAATATATATTAAAATATAAATAAATATTAAAAATAAATTAAATTATATATATATATATTATATAAATATATTAATTATTGATTTTAATAATTAATTTTAATATACGAATAATGTTTTTGTGATAAAATTGATTGCGATATAAGTATTTTGATTCTTAATTAGTAATTTGATATTTAGAGAAATTTTGGTCAAATTAATTCCATTTAAACTAATTCTTAATAATATATTCAAAATTAGCTTTAGTATTTAGATTAATTGAATAATTCTTCAGCCAGGATTATTTAGGTGAGCTTTTTATAAGAAAAACAAAAATATTTACATAATTATTATAGTAAAATTGGTTTGAAATATTTATAAAAGACTCGAGTAAATGTCAATTTTGATCCCTAACCATTTGGGTTATGGACAAAGTGCATTTTCAGAATTTGAAATTAACAAATCGACCTTCAACTTCTATTAGAAGTACCCATCGCGATTCCTGGAACCGAAAGACAAAGAGTGGATTATTAACGTGCCAGTGACTAGTTCATGTGTATATTGTGCATCCAATTTCGGGACTTATCAACCCTTGCAGAGTAGCCAAAACGACATCGTGTTGTTCAGGTTTAGAAATGTCAACATTTAAGTTATTGGGGTTTTTGTTCTTTGTTGTTATGTGGGCATATTGAGTTCTCCATTTTATTCCTGGTGAATACATAGGGTCTTCATCACGAAGCAGAGTTTAAATGGAACACCAAGAGCATAACGAGAATCTAAGTGCGATGATGGGTTCTACCGGGAGCTTTAGAAGAGCGACCACTAAGAAGAAGAAGAAATTTATAGCACCTACTTGTAATTGTGGAATGTATGCCATCTTGTTTGAATCTACCACCAAGAACAACCCCAAGCAGGCTTTTTGTAAGTGTTCATATTTTAAGGTAATTAGTTGTCAATGTTGCTGAAATAAGTGAGTTGTTTTCTTTTCACATTCTCAAGGATTTTTTTTTTCAGACAAAAGTTCCTCACTGCAATTTCTTGACGTGGCTGGATAAATATGTGACATCTTTTGATGGCAAAAATGTTATAGATAGATGTTTCAAGTTCCAATGAATTGATACAACAGATGAAAATGATGAAATAAAGACTAATATTACTGGAGATGTTGATGGAACAAAGAAGGACATTAAACACAGCTTCAAACAATAGTAAATGCAAAGTCATTTCAACATTGTTGCTTAGAATTGCAGTGACATTTTCATGATCTTTCCTCTTTAGTGATTTGTATGGTTGAGATATTATATTATAATTTAAAATTGAAATTACTAAAGCATTAATAAACATATGAATAATGGTTTTTGTATTGCAATGTCTAAGTTTAGTTTTGATGAATGAAAGACTTGTGTTTAGCTTAAAAGTTGTGATGATGTAATTATTTATTGTTGACTAACTACATTGTAATACATATATGAGAAAGCAATAATTACAAGAAATTGCATTTGACATTGAAGATTGCAAATTATATAGAAATATCAAAATAACACAAGTGAATTTCAGTTTCATAAAAAGAAATGCAATCTGATCTGTAGCCAAACATAGAGTACTTGCCAATGGTAAACCAAACCATTGTAATTGTATCCTAATAATAACCATTGAGCATAAACCAAAATATTACATACGATGTAAAAGACAAATAACTTTCAAAATGTAACATATTAACTCAAAGACAAATTAAGATCTTGAGCCCAACAACATCCTTAATTCTTCTTTCCCTTAAAAGTGTCTAGAATTGGAATAAACTTAAACATCCTTGAGGAAGTTATAATACTTTCTACTACCATAATCTTACTTAAAATTGTTTTAGGATTGTTTGTTGGTGGCCCATGTGGATTAAGTGCTCTTTCACCAGGTTGTGAGGTTGTTTCGGGAGGGTTGTTAGCAACATTCCTTGGGATTTGAGCAAGGGGCTTAAAAATCTTTTGTTTGGGCCAAAACTTGGATTGTGCAGGCCTTATTTGAGCAAAAATTGGCACTGATAGTATTGTAATATTAGATCTTTCAACTGGGTTTAGGGTGTTTGGAGCTACTGCTGAAAAGAAAGTGTTCGAAGCTTTCTCACTAACTTGTGCATTCATGGGCTTTTGGCCAAACAAAACAAGAAAACAACAATCAGAATAAAATGCATGCACTATAAGAATTACAGACATATGAATTTGGTATAAAATAAGCCTTATTTTTCGTGACACACAGATATATGGTGTCACTTGTGTCTGTAGAGCTTATTGTGAGATATTAACCTCTTAGGCTTAACATTGGATCTCTTTGGCATCTTTTTCTTGTTCTTTCTTATCTTGTTCTGTGATTAATGACTAAGGTTAACTAATTACTCAATCCTAACAAATTTCATGCATATAATGCAAGGAGCCTTACCACTATGTCTTTTACAGAAGCCTGAATCCCTTCCACACTTTGGTTATTGGGCCCAATGCTGATTGCAGTCTGCTACAAAATTACAATGGTCAACAAATATTTGATTGTGTTTTACACTATAATGCCTAACTATTTCTAGTTTAGACCAAATCAATTCCTAACAATTAATATTTAGCACACATAAATCCTAAATAAGTTATAATCAGTCCAAATCGACATCAAACAATTTTTATAATAGGACTCATAAATCCAAATAGTTGTTAACAGATACACACATGTACCTGTTCTTGAGCATTCAGGTCTGCAACAGCTAATGGGAGAGCCTCAGCACCATTGTGCATTACCAACTCATTGGTGACAGATTTAGCCCTTTTCTTCTTAGGCTGCCAATTTGGTCTATTTGGTGCTCCCTTACACGTTTTATAGTAGTGTCCCTTCTCTCTGCATTTGTTATAAGTGACCTGAAAAATTCTTCTCACCTTATCACCACTAACTAGCGGGGGTGGTTGAGGTGCTTCAGTTCTGCGTTTCTTAGGACATCCAGTTGGTCTCACAATTCTAAGAGGGTCAGACTTTAGAGCATCAGTGAGTTTCCAATATTCTTTACTATTGACTGGCTTAACACACTCATCGTAAGTCTTCCTTATTGCATCCATTGTTAGAAAGGGATTTACAAAATTTTCAGTATCTCTCACTCTTAATCTTGATATGACAGCTATAGCATGCATACAATGGATCCCTGCATTGAATAATTACCAGCAACAACCAACAAAAATCAAAATCAAGGTGAGTGAGATATAGCTACTGCACATAATATCAACAAAATTTAAACTTAGTAACTTGCATAAACCAACAAAAATCAAAATAAAAATCAAATTAAGTGACGTACAGTTACTACAAATAATATTAACACAATTCAAACTTAGTAATCAGCAACAACTAACAAAAATCAAAATCAAAATTAAATTAAGTGAGGTACAGTTACTGAAAATAATATTAACACAATTCAAACTTAGTAATCAGCAACAACCAACAAAAATCAAAATCAAAATTAAATTAAGTGAGGTATAACTACTGCAAATAATATTAACACAATTTAAACTTAGTAATCAGCAACAACCAATAAAAATCAAAATCAAAATCAAATTAAGTGAGGTATAGTTACTACAAATAATATTAACACAATTTAAACTTAGTAATCAGTAACAACCAACAAAAATCAAAATCAAAATCAAGTTAAGTGGGGTATAGCTACTACAAATAATATTAACACAATTTAATTTTGTAAGCACCTATGAGCTGTCACATGTTGCATGTGCATGTTGTTGCAGGTTTACTCTTAGCTTGTGTTTTCCCCTTTTGATCTCAAACAAGACCTTGGCATCATCCCCACACTACTGCGCATTCCACTTGCAGCTTCTAAGCTTTATGAAATAGTCCAATCTCTTTTGTTATGCAGGTGCTAGTCTCCCAGTATGCCTCCCCAAGATTCTTTTATGGTTTGCCATCTTCTTCATAATTGTACATCTAATCTTCTCGCACATGGTTAGGATTGGCTTTTCTCTAATAGCAACTATTATCGAGTTCCATAACTCACACATATTATTGGTGGTGATGTCATTTTTTAAAAAGTGGCTGAAATAAGGCCTACACCATACAGCAGGTTTAATCGCATTAAGATATACCCAAGCTACATTATTGATACTCTTAAAATTCTCCATATTCTTTTTGAATTGCATGTGTGTTATGCTTCTTGAACATTGGAACACAAGACCCTTCAATTATTTGTCCTTCCATTTCTGCTGAAAATTTTTATAGATGTGCAGTACACAATTTCTGTGATGAGAAAATGGCATTACATCCTTTAGCACGAGCAAGTTCCTGCAATAATAAAATTGAGAAAAACAAGGACATTACACTATAACTAAATTTGAATGAACAAACAAGGACATTATACTACAACTAAATTTGAATGAAAACAACAAAGACAAATGACACATTTTGTTGATCAGACATGAAGTTCCAGCCATGGGACTTGTGATTGCCCAAGCCCTTCTCAAGTCGAGATATGAACCATCTCTAGTTAGCAGTATTCTCAGCTTTTGCTACAACATAGGCAATGGCAAATGAATGGTTGTTGGCATCTTGTGAAACAGCACAAAGAAGCTGGCCCCCATAGTATTCCTTAAGATGACATCCATCCAAGCCTATCAAGGGCCTACAACCAGATTTAAAACCCTTTCTGCATGCATCTAAATAAACATAGAGTCTCTCAAATAAAGGTGGCCCTTGTGGTTGTGGATTCACATCCATGACAGCAGTGCTCCCTAAATTGCTCCAGTGCAATTCCATTAAATAGTCCCGAAGCTTTTCAAACTAAGCCTTCTCATTACCCACCACAGTCTCCCTTGAAACCTTCATGGCTCTACTGATCATCTTTGGATGTACTTGCACATTGTAATCAACTTTCAGATACTCTAATTCTTTTCTCAGAGTCAATTTTGGTTGAGTTGCCAATCACTTCACCAACTTATCTATAACCTAACTCCTATCAGCCAAGTTACACCCGTAGTCCCTACCACATGTGCGTTCATTGTGAAATGTCTTCACCTTATATGCCATGGTTGCATAGTTTCTGGCAACATAAATCAACCAAGAAAAAAGTTGGCTTTGCACATCTAGCCCTTACTCTCTTTTTCATTCTCTAGATACATACAATCCTTGCCTTCTCATACAAAGACATTATTTAGAGCCATCTTAAACCTTTTCATGGTAGCAAACCGCATTCCAAGTTCAAACCTTACCTCTCTATAGTCATTCCCTTAATTGAAATCAGGACCCACTACACCCTTCTCATCCTCTGATGAAATAGGAGTGTGCATATCTTCAGATGCATAGTCATACATGATGTCCTCTTCAGACTCACTACTACTATTTGGGCCTATTGGATCAGCTCCTACAAACCCACTTCCATCTTGACCCAGTTCGGTAGTATTTTGTGCATTATGAGGCCCAACTCCTATACCTAACCCTCTAGCAACTCCACTGGGTCCAAAATTTGGCACAGACCCAACTCCAGCTTTACTACTCAAGACATGTTTAGTTCTCCTCTTCCCAACATACCTCTTAGATTATTTTTTATGAAGGAGGCTTATATGCCTCGTCCTCAGCACTTTCGTAGCTATCATAAGAAGAAGAAGAAGAAGAAGAAGAAGAAGAAGAAGAAGAAGAAGAAGAAGAAGAAGAAGAAGAAGAAGAAGAAGAAGAAGAAGAAGAAGAAGAAGAAGAAGAAGAAGAAGAAGAAGAAGAAGATTTTGTCGCAGGCACAAGTTCAGGTTCTTCTATTGGTTGTGAAACCAGATGCTCAAAATAGAGAAAGAATTCAGAACAACCTTCATTATTCAAGGTGCACTCACACATCTCATTAATCTCCTTATCACCTTTCAGTATATGCAATCCAAACCCCATCACTCTAACAGTTGGATCCAACCAATACATGGTTTTGTACTCTAGATATCCTAACCCTTTAAACAGTTCTTCTAAGTCCTTCTTGTTCACAAAATCTACATCCATGAACGAAAACTTATGCACCTTCCAACGTATGTAGCTCAGTACTCCACTCACATCTCTCACAAATCGGCCACCATGATGAAACACAGGTACAACGAAAATAGACATCTACATCACATTAACAATGCTTATTAACAATTTTGTAAAATCTTTTCAATAAAAAAAACTCACATGATGTTTTCAAACACATTTTACAATCAAAGACGCATGCATTTCACTAACTATTAAACAGAAACTAAGATCATATTTTAATCCACTACCAACTCTACATTTGCCCTAGTCTCCAATGCTCCATGTGAAAAATTTGTTCACCAACGAACCACAATACATTACTTGCAAATACTAACATCATGCTACTATAAACTGCTATTATTTGAAACCCAAGTGAACTACGTCCTTGAATCACTGTAAAATTAAAAAAAAAAAGAAAAGAAAAAGTAGAGGAGGAACCATCACTCATCACCATTGCAGCAGAATCACCTCGCTGTGTAATCATCATCAACAGACACTCTGATCACAAGCCTACTGTCGCATGTTGTCAACATTGCAGAGAGTTTTTGGAGGGAATGCATACAAAGAGTTTTAGTGTGTTAGCCTGTTAGGGCAACTTGTAATTTGAAGGAGAAGAACAAGGATTTTTATGAAAACACATCCTAAATCACATGACACTGTTTTGGCTACTCTACAGGGATCGATAAATTCCGAAATTGGACGTACAATATACACGTGGACTAGCCACTGACACGTCAACAACCTATCCTTTGTCTTTAGGTTGCAGGGGTTGCAATGGGTACTTTCAATAGAGGTTGAGGGTCAATTTGTTTAATTTCAAATTTAGGAAATGTGCTTTGTCCATAATCCAAATGATCAGGAATTGGAATGGGCATTTACTGAAAAGACTTTGATGTTTAAGTTAGTCTTAGTTTAAAAGATATAGGAATTAAAATTAAATAATATACCTTGCTCCTGTGTCTAAATCCCATATCTATAGTATATCATAGATGATAAATTTGGTGAAGATTTAGATGGATGTACCTAAAATACATGCCGAATTTTTGGAAGACGTACACTATCCAAATGAAAGAAACAGAGAATTTCAAAATTGTAAAGAAACAGAAAGCAGTCATTAACACATTATATAAGACATGTACACCGAAAAATGGGATGAAAATTAAAGTTTTATACGTTAAACTATAAAATCCCAATTTATATTATTATATTATATTCACATCAGTGTTTTTTTTTTTTTTTTGGTGGGTCTTGATTCACATCAATGTTGATTTGAATTGGACTACTTTATGTACGGATTATCTCACATTAAAAATGGTGCTGTTATTTAATTATGCTAAAATCAGTAAAATGTAAATTGCTGAAATTGAACTCTCTATGGTGTTGTTGGGTTTGGCAGCTGAACATTTCAATATATAGTTCAATACTTCAATGTGTGGCCAGAGAGAAGCCATGTTCATAATTCACCTAATCTATATAATAGTCAAACTTTAATGCTTAATTATTTAATGTTTATGAAGTGATAATGGAACCACAAACAAATTAAACCATAATGTGTGGCAGTTCGTACCCTCTAGCTTGTAGTTTCCCATACCATAATCTTTGAGCTATATACATTAATATAATGTATGTGCACATAACCACCGAAATTTAATGTCTCTTATCTATCCTCCTAAATTATCTAAGCGTGTAAAAGACTATGAGGGGCAAACATATATACAACAAACTAGACAAAAGTTGGTAAATAAGACAAATTGTGAGAAGATAGAATAAAACACAATCGAATTGAAGAAGGTTAGTTTTAGTTCTGTCGTACCACCTTCCTTCTCATGTCAATCATTGAATATATGAAAAATGGAAGCAATTTGGTTTAATGATGTTATTTTCTTTTAATTACAACATAAAGTAAGTATTGAAAATTACGGGTGAATTAAAAAAAGGTTTAGAGTGAATTTTACTGATATAAAATATAATAATAAAAGATATTTCAAAAGAAAAGGTTTAAATTACTTTGTCTTTTTTTGTTGTTTTTGGTACATAACACATACATACTTCTCACATATTTATCACACGTTGCAGCAACAACTATCGATCGATTGTAACGGGTGGGACTCGAATCCAAAACTTTTAAGTAGAGAGACTATGTCATTTGAGTTATAATTCGTTGGCGAATCACTTAATCTAAAGGTGAGAATAAAATTGTTCTGAACTAAGTTCAAGACTCTCAAGTAACGACGAGATAGTAAAACTAAAATTATGGTCTTATGGAAGTCCAAAAAACAAATATTGGATTTTCAAAGTTCCTAAGGCAATCATAAATCATAATAAGCATGTGGAAAATGACTCTAAGTCCAAATACGAAATAAAAGGTCATAAAATCTCGTTAATAGAATAACTTTTTAAATGAAACTCAAATGTATAACGAATTAGTTTTTGGTATATAGAAGATATGGTAAAAAAAATAATGGAGCCAACTATTTCTTCAACAAAAAAAGAAGAACTGCTATAAAGGTGACATGCAAACTTAAGAGAAGGGGAAAAAATTGTTATGGTCACAATACCTAAATTAACTTATGTATCAGAATGTCCTATTTTTATTTGAATGAATTGACGAATTTTTGTATATCATTAAGGTCAATAGGATAAAAATATTCTAAATAAAAAATAATAATTAATCTCTTTTCTTAGTTTGAGTATTGATTTGCGAATAATAGTTTTGAGATTTATCAAAGTTTATTGAAAATGTACTAGATGTCTCTAGTACAGATAGTGAGATAGATTGAAAATTTGCGAGTCAGAGCAGTATGTTGGATCATCTTATTGGAGCAGCGGAGGATGGTACCTGCAAAAACACCCCGACACTCAAGTCAAAATGGATGAAAAGTATAAAGTGTGTAGAATAAGTAACGTATTTGAAATTTTTAGCTCCCTTTTATATAATTAATGGTAGTTATCTTATCTTATCTAACTAAGATAAATGAGGTATTTAAATTCGAATATTAAATTGAAATATTGGAAGTTATTTATTCGTTTTGGACGTGAATAGTCCAACCCTAAATATCCGAATTTATTGACTGTTTCGAAAAGGAATTCGGAAGCCGGATCCAAAACATATATAAAATAAGATTTCATTTAGGAAGAGAAAGTATTAAGATAAGGAA
Source organism: Arachis ipaensis (assembly GCF_059453495.1). Classification (NCBI taxonomy): domain Eukaryota; kingdom Viridiplantae; phylum Streptophyta; class Magnoliopsida; order Fabales; family Fabaceae; genus Arachis; species Arachis ipaensis. The sequence goes on from NC_142437.1 coordinate 114,249,967, forward strand.
AAAAATTAATCTTTTTAGCCATTTAATTAATTTATTATTATTATTTTAATCAAGGGGCTTGTATGTATATTAATCATATGCAATGATTATGTTATATCCTTGTGTGTCTTGTCATTAGGGTATTAATTAGTTTCTTTAATATTTTTGGCGAAGATACTGAAGATGCGAGGAGTGTACATATATAATATAATATGATATAATATAATAGGATTATTGACGCTCTAATTTATGTATACATGTCACTAATTAATGGAGTTTGCTGTATATAACTAAGACATGATTGTTTAACTTGCTGCCATGTTCATCAGCAATCACCTAATTAACGATATGCCTGTTTCTTCTCAAGCTATATTGTTAAATAATCCATATAAATTTTGTTAACATCCTCGTAGGGATATCATGTTCATGAATCTTAAGTTTACAAATGATTAATTATATGGTAATCATATAGTGCTGCAGTCTGCTTTGGCGTAAGCATGATCAGTTTTCTTGATTAGCTTATGCATATAATTAATGAGAAAGTCTAGGGCCTGCATTTTTGTTGAAATTTGGTCAGTATTTAACCATCAAAAGAAAAATGATTAATCTTACATCATTAGATCTCATCTCACACCATTAAAAATATTAATGATAACTAATTGATGGTTAAACATCACAAATTCTGCTGGCTCGCTAGCACTCCTCTATAATTAATAATGTAATGACGAATGTATATGATTTAATTTATTTCGTCTTTATCAACTTTAATTTTCACAAATTTTTAGATGAGCTTCTTAGAAAATTATTTGATTTCCTAACTTATTTGTGGGCAATACATATATTAATTATAATCACAAATTATGCTATTTCAAATTAAATGACTTATATAATGATGATCTCATTTATTGTTTTAAATGATAAATTGGATAAGTCATTATTACTTTTGATTTGGAATTAAATGAGAATAAAACCGGATATTATCTTTTGTTCCTTAGATAATTATCTTTTTGGATTTTAGATATATTATCTTTTGGACTTTAAATACTATTTTATTTGGACTTAAGGGTTTAATGGGTGTCAGGCTCAAATATAAATAGACCTACAGGATTTCGGTCCTCAATATACCAAAGCCGCCTTTGTTATTCTTTCCCCATCAAAAGAGTTACAGTTCAGCCACCTAGGAATACAGAAGGTTTTGGTTGAGGAAGATCGAAAGAACCACAAGATCTAAATTCTTCCATTAGTTTTTGACTCTTATGAGAAAAGGTACGCTTCCGCATTATGTTATATATTTTGGTGATTTAATATGGATGAGATAGGAGACTCAAACACGCAACCTCTTAATTAAGTATAGAGAGTCTATGCCATTTGAATTATTACTCATTGGCGTAACAAATTAATAATGCATATGCATTATTAATTTGTTCGATTACATACATGTATATATTGTGTGCTTGTTACGGTGAAATATAAGCATGCTATGGTTGCTTTATTTGTATATATATAAATTGATACTCATAAAGTTAATGATTTATTTTTTAAAACATTAATAGAGTATTGTTGAATTATAATGTTTGATTTTAATTTTGACGGATCAAAAAATTTTTTGGCACATAATTTTGTTTCAATGTTATAACTATGGTTTATTTTTTTTTAAGGTCGGAAAAAGACACTATTAAGGTTTAATTCTTTTTGAAATTTAAATATTTTTTTGTTACATAAGGAAATCAGTAACAATTTGAATTATTATATTCATTTATTATAAAGATTTGGTTTTGGAATAAATTGATTGAACATTATGCTGTCAAAGTAGTCTCTTTTGTGAAAATTGATTTATTCAAAACATTATGAATATAATGATATATAATTCATGCGAATATTGGTCAGCTCAAAGGAAGGTCTATATTTGGCCGAATTATATACACATATTGATGGTAAATAAATATTTGGGTAACTGATTAAGAATAAAGTAATACTTATTATTTATGCGAACAATAATCGGCCCAAAGAAAGTTTATTGTTTGGCCAAATAATAAGCATTGCACACTTCTGTTTATTTTCTATTAATTATGCAGTCAATAATCGGCCCAAAGGAAGGTTATTGTTTGGCAAATTAATAGAAAATATATGCGGTAATAAATAGGTTGCGAAGTTTAAGTTTCCATGTGCGCATTAAGTCGGTCCAAAGAAAGGCTTAATGTGTGACAGGAATTTTGACGATATTTGATTACTGCAATGAAAGTATCACTTACCGTTAATTTTTCTATCCAAAGATTGAAAATTAATGTTGTGCTAGATATCTCAATATGAATTTTTTACCCATTAATTAACTAATATTTACTGCATGTTCTTTTTTTGTTCTAATCCAGAAACTATGGCTTTAGCTACCAATGTTTCTACGCAAATTAGCAGTATTCCTATGCTGAATGGTTCAAACTTTAAAGTTTGGAAGGATACCGTGGAGATTGTCCTCGGTTGTATGGATCTAGATATAGCTCTTCGAGAGGAGAAAACCACTTCCACTCCGGAAAACCTCAATGAGGTTAAAATAGAGAAGTGGGAGAGATCCAATCGAATGAGCATTATGATCATGAAACGCTCAATTCCTGAGGCGTTTTGGGGCTCAATTACTGAGGATAAAGATGCCAAACAGTTCTTGAAAGATGTTGAAAAATTCTTTACTAAGAATGAAAAGGCGGAGGCAAGTAGCCTTTTGAGCAAACTTGTCTCGATGAGGTATAAAGGTAAAGGGAACATAAGGGAGTACATTATGGAAATGTCTCATCTTGCTTCAAAATTGAAAGCACTAAAATTAGAGTTATCTGAAGATTTACTCGTGCATCTCATTTTGATTTCCCTTCCTGCACACTTTGGGCAATTCAAAGTGAGTTATAACACTGTGAAGGATACCTGGTCCTTAAATGAGCTTATATCTCACTGTGTGCAAGAAGAAGAGAGGCTACAACAAGATAAGACTGAAAGTGTTCACATGGCTTCATCTTCTCAGTATAAAAGAAAGCGTGATACTACTTCAGATGTGCCTTCTCAGCAGAAAAAGGCTAAGAAACAAGATCAAGTTTCAACTTGTTTCTTCTGTAAGAAGGTGGGACACATGAAGAATGATTGTACCAAATATGCCACATGGCGTGTAAAGAAGGGGTTGCCTGTGGAGCCGACTGCCAAGTGATGCTGAAAGATACATCTATGTGGCAGACGGTAATATAGTTGCAGTCAAAACTATAGGAACCTTTAGATTATGTTCCACGAGTGGATTTTACTTGGATTTATTAGAGACATTTTATGTACCGTCATTTAGACGAAATTTGGTTTCTGTTTCTCGTTTGGACAAATCGGGTTATTTTTGTTCGTTCGGAGACAATAAAGTCAGTCTCTTTTATAATTCAAATAATATTTGCTCTGGTCATTTGGTGGATAATCTATATAGGCTTGACTTAAATTCCTATAATAATGAAATACTGCAAACGGGTACAAAACGAAAACTAAATGAGAATTCGGCATCATTATGGCACAAACGCCTAGGTCACATCTCTAAACAGAGAATTCAGAGGCTCGTGTCGGATGGAATTCTTGGACCCCTAAATTTGGCGGACTTTGAAGTCTGTATTGAGTGCATAAAGGAAAAAAGGACAAACAAAAGGAAATTAGGTGCCGAGAGAGATAAAGATGTCCTAGAACTGATACATACCGATATATGTGGCACATTCCCTACTGTCTCTTGGAATGGACAACGGTACTTTATTACGTTCACAGATGATTACTCTCGTTACGGGTATCTATATTTAATTTATGAAAAGTCCCAAGCCTTGGATGTTTTCAAGACTTTCAAAACTGAAGTTGAACTTCAACTTGGAAAGAAAATTAAAGCTGTCAAATCTGATCGTGGTGGTGAATACTACGGAAGATATGATGGTTCAGGTGAGCAACGTCCCGGGCCTTTTGCTCTTTTCCTAGAGGAGTGTAGTATTGTTCCGCAATACACCATGCCAGGCAAACCTAGCATGAATGGTGTTGCAGAGCGAAGGAACCGAACTCTTAAAGACATGGTAAGAAGTATGATTAGTCATTCTTCCTTACCTGAATCACTCTGGGGAGAAGCCTTAAAGACCGCAGTGTACATCCTTAATAGGGTGCCAAGCAAAGCAGTTAACAAAATCCCATATGAAATTTGGATTGGGAAAAGGCCCAGTATAAAGCATTTGCATATTTGGGGATGTCCAGCTGAGGCGCGACCTTATAGGCCGCATGAAAGAAAATTGGACTCAAGGACAATTAGTTGCTACTTTGTTGGTTATGCTGAGTGTTCACGGGGGTACAAGTTTTACAATCCTGCATCAAGGTCTATTTTTGAGACGGAAAATGCGAGATTTCTTGAGGATGTTGAGTTTGGGGGGGAAGGAAATATTAGGAATGTTGCTTTTGATGAGGATTCTATAACTGACAATGATCAGGACCTTGTGCCTATTATTGTTCAAGATACAGTTATAGTACAAGAGCACAATGAGAATCCTGCTGTAAATCCAGCTACAGTACAAGAGAACAATGAGAATATTATTGTTGCTCAAAATACTGCTATAGTACAGGAAAATAATGAGAATCCTCCTCAACCCCAACCCATACAGCAAGCTCAACAACCTCAAGAAGTGTCATTAAGGAGATACAATAGAAAAGAAAAAAAAATTCATCTATGATCTCAAACAAGCTTCCCGTTAATGGTATCACAAGTTTCATCAAGTTATTACCTCATATGGTTTTGAGGTAAATATTATAGATGAATGTGTATACCACAAGTTCAGTGGGAGTAAATACATATTTTGGTCTTATGTGTTGATGACATTCTACTTACCAGTAACGATATAGGCTTGTTGCATGAAACTAAGAAATTTCTATCGAACAAATTCGAAATGAAAGATCTTGGTGATGCCTCTTTTGTATTAGGAATCAAGATACTAAGAGATCGCTCTCAAGGTATTCTTGGATTATCACAAAAGAACTATATCGAAAAGATTTTAAGTAGATATGTCATAGAAGGTTTTAGACCAATGGACATACCCGTAGCTAAAAGAGACAAGTTCAGTCTCAAGTAATGCCCTAAAAATGATCTTGAGAGGACAGCAATGCATGATAAGCCTTATGCATCAGCACTAGGGAGTTTAATGTATGCTCAAGTCTGCACACGTCCCGATATATCATTTATAGTGGGAGTGTTGGGTAGATACTTGAGAAATCCGGATATGGATCATTGGATAGCTGTTAAACGTGTAATGCGTTGTTTAAAAAGAACAAAGGATTACATGCTTATTTATCGGAGATCAGAAAAATTTGGAGATCATTAGGTACTCTGATTCCGATTTCATGGCATATGGTTGCGAAACTTTGTCACTAAGCTTCATATAGTAGATGACATTGAAAGGCCATTAAAGATATTTTGTGACAATAAGTCAGCAGTACTATACTCCAATAACAATAAGAGCTTGACAAAATCGAAGCATACAGACATCAAGTTCTTAGTTGTCAAGGAGAAAGTTTAAGAAAAACAGATTTCTATAGGACATATAGAAACAGAGTATATGCTAGCAGACCCATTACCAAGGGATTGACCCCTAAAGTTTTTCATGAGCACACTGCTCGGATGGGTGTCAATATTTGTGATGCATTGGTTTAGTGGGAGTTTATGCTATATGTCCTATGACAGATATTGAGTTATTTTTCTGCAGAATTAAGTTGATGGTTTATTTCATGTTATGTGAAATGTTCATTTTACAATATTTGTATTGTATTTGATCTCAATAAAGTTGGACCAGCTGGAAATAGACATGCATGAGATCACTTGACATGTAATTTCCATATTACTCATCCAAATTTGATCTATGTCGTTGAGTACATTAGGATGGTGATTGGCGTGGTTTAGTCACGGCATTTAATGTGATAAAAGCTGCGGTAGTTCCATATCTAATGTATGAGACGAACCAGATTGTTAAAGTAATGAGAGAAATAGCATTCAGATGCGCGCATAAAGTTTATAAAGATGTGATTATGTCAAGAAATAATATATGTATAGCCCAAGTGGGAGATTGTTAGGAAATTATTTGATTTCCTAACTTATTTGTGGGCAATACATATATTAATTATAATCACAAATTATGCTATTTCAAATTAAATGACTTATATAATGATGATCTCATTTATTATTTTAAATGCTAAATTGGATAAGTCATTATTACTTTTGATTTAGAATTAAATGAGAATAAAACCAGATATTATCTTTTGTTCCTTAGATAATTATCTTTTTGGATTTTAGATATATTATCTTTTGGGTTTTAGATACTATTTTATTTGGGTTTAAGGGTTTAATGGGTGCCAGGCTCAAATATAAATAGACCTACAGGGTTTCGGTCCCCAATATACCAAAGCCGCCTTTGTTACTCTTTCCCCATCAAAAGAGTTATAGTTCAGCCACCTAGGAATACAGAAGGCTTTAGTTGAGGAAGATCGAAAGAACCACAAGATCCAAATTCTTTCATTAGTTTCTGACTCTTATGAGAAAAGGTACGCTTCCGCATTATGTTATATATTTTGGTGATTTAATATGGATGATCTAGGTTATTAAAATTAATTTATTCCAACAGAACCTAGAAATGGTTTCAAATAACGACATAAATTAAGAAAATTATTAGAATTTATTGAAGTTACAAATGTTAAAAAATATTTTATGAATCTAACAGGTAAATGTATATAATTAATTTTTAATTTATTTTTCTCTTTTATTATCTTACTAATAACACTTTCAATTATTCTTTTTGGTGATGACGGTTTCATTTACTTACTACATCCATAGAATTAAATATAAGGATAATTATGAAGTTACACATTGGTCAGAGAAAAAAATAAACTGATGTTTTCAGTAGCTAAGAGAAGGGGCTTGAATTTTAGCTTCTTTTTCGCTTATTAAAATTTGCTGGTCTTTGAAATAACTTCTGGAGACTTTTTTATTTTTGTCTCGTACCCAACCATGAGACTTTTTCTTTTTATCTCGTAACCCGGTCTGAGATATTTTTTTGTTTTATCTCCTATGCAGCAGAAACAGAAATGGAGTAGAAGAAAGAGAGAGAATTACACCACGATATATCCTGGTTTAGCTGCCAAGTGCGATGCAGCCTACATCTAGTCTCCATCACAATAATGATGGAATTTTACTATAATCTTCATGATTACATACACCAATTTTCCCTAGGAACTACCCTTCCTATCCGGGACAAATCCAGAATCTAAACCCCAATCCTGAACTTGACTTGGTCACAGCCAAGCTTTCAACTGCTAAGTGCTAACCCAATTTGTAAGGGGATTCCCACAGAATCATGAAACACAACACAGATGTACAAAAGACCTCTAAGGACATCTATGGTTTTTTTATTTTAATTTTGCACTCTCTGCCTTTTTCCGCTCTATGACTTTTTCTTACAAACCTCAGTGTTTGCCTTTTTCCATGAGACTCAAGACAGACAAAATTAAACAGAAAATTACAAAATAAAAAACATTGAAGGAAAAAAACTTCTGTTAGCTTAGGAAGCTATAAATTGTACTCAGAGCTATCTGCATCATCATCATCGGCACTCCCAAATTCTTCTTCAAAATTCTGAAGCATCAGTCCCACTCTTTCTTGGCATTTTGTCCAAGCATTTTCATTTTCGAATGCAAGCTTACGAGCGGCCTTATATGATTGCACCATTAGATTGGACATGTTAGAAAACTTAGTGAGGACTTCCTTGATCGATTCTGCCACCTTGGACGGCTCGGCTCGGCGACTCTCAAGATCACTGTTAGAAGGCATTGATCGTTTCCCTTTGGTTCCTTTCATTGCACCTGAAACTCCTCCTCCCTTAATTGATGAAACTTTGTTCTCAACCTCTTCATTAGTTAGATCAACATTGAAGTGCTCAAAAATATAGGTGAGAAATATGCCATATGGAAGGTTAGCCTTTTTGGTGCTTCTAACACAATCCCACATATGTCTAACCATGAGGTATGCAAATGAAATGGGAGAGGAAGTAATAATAGCAAAAAGTACAAAGATATCAGAAATAGTTACTCTATTGTGTGAGCCACTCTGTGGAGTCAGGATGTGAGTGATGATTCGGTGAAGAAGTGCTCTCTCAGGTCCAAGAGCTCTATGAGTGAGAACCGTACCATCCAAAGCAGAAAAATTTTTGCATGTTTGATTAAAGGCAATCTGAAGAGTGACTCCCACTTGTGAGTCCCATTTCTCTGACATGTAGGCTGCTGGTCCTTCATCAACGTACCCAAGGGCAGCCCTTATTGTCTCTCTGCTTAGGGTCAAATAAACCTTCTTCACATAGGAGTGGATAGCACCGTCGATCAGCCTCATGTTAGCATAAAATTCTCGAACCAGGGCAGGGTATACTGGTTTCTGAATTTTGAACAAAGGAGACCACTTCATATTCTCAAAAAGGGTGGTAAAGTTGATCCCTTTGGTAGCCAGAGAATCCTGGTTCACCAAGTATGAAGCACATAAATGACGTTTCTTCAACACTTCTTTGTGGAACTCATAGGAAGCACATGAATTAAATCTCCCTGGATCAAAATGAGAATGGCTTTTGTTATACTTGTTCTTGAAATCCAGGGACTGGTGCACGGAATTGTGATCACACTTTTCACAACTCCGGTACAACTAACTAGCAAGTGCACTGGGTCGTCCAAGTAATAAAACCTTACGCGAGTAAGGGTCGATCCCACGGAAATTGTCGGCTTGAAGCAATCTATGGTTATCCTGTAAATCTTAGTCAGGCGGATTTAAATGGTTATGAGGTTTTGATAATTAAAGGATAAATAAAACATAAAATAAAATAAGATACTTATGTAATTCATTGGTGGGAATTTCAGATAAGCGTTTGGAGATGCTTTGTTGCTTCTGAACCTCTGCTTTCCTATTGTCTTCATCCAATCATGCGTGCTCCCTTCCATGACAAGCTGTATGATCCTCTCAGTGAAAATGGTCCAAGTACGGTTTCTGCACGGCTAATCAACTGTCGGATTTTCCGTCTCGGATGAAAAATACCAGGTACAGCTACCGCACGGCTAATCATCTGTCGGTTCTCACTTGTGTCAGAATAGGATCTCTCTATCCTTTTGCACACTGTCACTGCGCCCAACATTCGCGAGTTTGAAGCTCGTCACAGTCATCCCTTTCCAGATCCTACTCGGAATACCACAGACAAGGTTTAGACTTTCCGGATCTCAGGAATGCTGCCAATTGGTTCTAGCCTCTACCACGAAGGTTCTAATCTCATAGACTCGGTCCGTGCATTAGAGACCCAAGAGAATATACTCCGGCTGTCGTCCAATGACTACGTTGAACATCATGTAGACCGCTTGTGGTTGTCAGGCACGCAGATCTTGGCTAAGCGAGTAACGAAGATAGTGGGTGATTGTCACGGGTCACCCCTTTATTTTGACTTAACTGAATTAAGTACGAGAGTATATCTTGGAGAAGAAGTAAGCGTGAATTGAAAGAGAAATAATAGTACTTGCATTAATTCATGAAGAACAGCAGAGCTCCACACCTTAATCTATGAGGTGTAGAAACTCCACCGTAGAAAATACATAAGAGAAAAAGGTTTAGGCATGGCCAAATGGCCAGCCTCCCAATTGTAACATAAAAGTGAAAAGTTTTGATAGAGATATATCAAAGATGCGAATACAATAGTAAAAAGTGCTATTTATACTAAACTAGTTACTAAGGATTACAGAAAATAAGTAACTAAGTGCAGATAGTGCAGAAATCCACTTTCGGGGCCCACTTGGTGTGTGCTTGGGCTGAGCATTGAGCTTTACACGTGCATAGGCCTTTTCTAGAGTTAAACGCCAGCTTGGATGCCAGTTTGGGCGTTTAACTCCAGTTCTGGTGCCAGTTCTGACGTTTTACACCAAAAAAGGTCTCTGGTGGGCGTTTAAACGCCAATTTAGGCCATCAAATTTCGGGCAAAGTATAGACTATTATACATTATTGAAAAGTCCAAGATGTCTACTTTCCAACACAGTTGAGAGGGCGCCAATTGGGCTTCTGTAGCTCAAGAAAATCCACTTCGAGTGCAGGAGGGTCAGAATCCAACAGCATCTGCAGTCCTTTCTCAGCCTCTGAATCAGACTTTTGCTAAGGTCCCTCAATTTCAGTCAGAAAATAACTGAAATTATAGAAAAATACACAAACTCATAGTAAAGTCCAGAAATATGATTTTTACATAAAAACTAATAAAAATATAATAAAAAGTAACTAAAACATGCTAAAAACTACCTAAAAACAATGCTAAAAAGCGTATAAATTATTCGCTCATTAGGGACTCTAGATTCGGGGGCTCCCTAGTATCACGTAATGCGTAACCTTTTGCCTTGTGAAAACTGCGTCCAGGGATAGCTTTCTTTGGTAGAGACTGAGGTAAGGACGTATGAGACTCATCTTCTTCCTCAACCACGGGTTCCTTCCTTTTTCTTGATGAAGTCTTCTGAGCAGTGACCTTTCTGCGCATGGTTTCAGTAGATTGAGAGGTAGGAGATGAAGAGGATGTAGAATGAATGTTTATATGAGTATGGGTTTGAAGGGTGGAAGATTTTTTGGAAAGGAGAATTCGTTCACTTTTTCTTGGAGCAGTTTTCTTTTTCATGATATAAAAAAATGGAGAAGTGGAGAGGGGAAGGTGAAAAGAGTCCGAATGGTGTGGTGAGAGGAGGGAGGTTAGGGAAGCATTTAATGTTGAGTGGAGAGAGAATTGAGGGAGTTAATACCCACTAATGAGCGCGGTTATTAACCAAGGAAGGGTTTTTTAAAAAAAAAACTAAAATATTTGCTCCTAGAATCAAGGGATGAAGAAATGATAAAGATTTGATTTGACAAGCACTTCTTCCTACAAGATTTGAAATGATAACTTCCCAAAAGTATTATTAAAAAAAATGAAAAACTCAAAAATGGATCAACTTAAGGTAAAAAAGATTTGGTGGGGCCCAAGATAATTAATGTTAGCGTACTCTCTCCCTGTATCATGGCCTGTTCAACTTATCCTGAAATTTGTCTCCTGCTTTCCTACGAGACAAAATCAAACAGAATAAAAAAGTTCACAAATTTTCAACAGAACTTAATTCTATCATTCCCAAACTATTTCTCAAAGTGCAGAATCTGTCTTCACACAAGGGTTTAGTAAAAATGTCTGCAAGTTGATCCTCGATTTTTACAAATTGAATATCAATAGTTCCCTTTTGCACATGTTCTCTAATAAAATGATATTTAATTTCAATGTGCTTTGTTCTTGAGTGCAGAACAAAACTTTTAGAAATGTTTATAGCACTCATATTGTCACAGAACAAGGGTATACTATTGATTTTTAATTTGTAATCTTCCAATTGAGTTTTCAACCAAATTAATTGTGAACAACATGCAGATGCAGAAATATATTTAGCTTCGGCTGTGGATAGAGCTACGGTGGCTTGTTTTTTGCTTGACCACATGTTGAGTGAGCTTCCAAGGAAGCAACACATGCCTAATGTGATCCTTCTATCCACCCTATCTCCCGCATAATCTGCATCACAAAACCCTACTGCACAAAAATCATTAGATTTTGGATACCATAAGCCATAATCACTCGTTCCCTTAATGTATCTAATGATGCGTTTAACGGCCAAAAGATGGGATTCTTTTGGGTGAGATTGAAATCTTGAACATACACCCACACTTTGTACAATATCCAGTCTAGAGGAGGTTAAATACATGAGTAAACCTATCATTCCTCTAAAACAATAAACTTTCCAACTAAGTAGGTGTAATCGTACCCAAAAGTATTGAGAGTCTCAAAACTCACAAAATTAAATTCATATCGGGGATACTTGACAATTCTGGAAGTTTGTGCACATCGATACGTTGGTTTAAATTAACAACATACTCATGATGTGTAGTCTTGAAGTTACCCTCATTAAGTCCAACACCAACATATCTTATTTGGTAAGATATTTTTTTCTTTAGCAAATTTACGAATCAAGACACAAAAGCCCTCTTAATCGAGGTGTATATTTTTCCTCCCTAGAAGTGATAAACAAAAATCAAAGAACAATTAGATGGAGATAATCAAACAAATGTAAAATATAAATAATATAAATTTAAAATAAAATAAAAAATATTAGTAGAAAACTCACGTCTTCATCGAGCCAAACCATCTCAATTGAGTATGGCAAAGAAGAATTTTCGTAATTTGGTAGTGTCCATAACCGTATCGTTCGTATACGTACACACAAATTGTCAACTGTAGGATTGATTTCTACGATTTTATGAATACCAGACATTGGAATAAGTAGATAAATTTTAAATTTTGGATGTATATAAAGAAAGGGTTTAATGTACTTTTATAGTTGACTCATAGCTAAATTTTTGTAAATTTGATTGACTTTAATTTAAATTTGAATTAAATTTGTAGATAAAGAAATAAATATATTAACAATTATTTAAATTATAAATTAACATAAATATATTTAAATTTACATATGTAGCTTCAATTTTTGAAAAAAATCAACAAAAATTTAAAAAATAATGCTAAAAAGAATCAACAATTTTTTAAAAAATAGTGTTAAAATTTAAAAAATAATAATATAAGTAAAATAATTTAAAATTTTAAAAATAACAACCTAAATAAAATAATTTAAAATTTAAAAAATAACAACTTAAGTATAACAACTCAAACAAATAATTTAAAATTTGAAAATAACAACCTAAGAAAATAATAATTTATAATTTATAAATATAAATCTAAAAATTTCTAGTGACGACACCTAAACAAATAAACTCTCAGACTCAACGTATGAGCGCCACGTCAGCATATGAGCTCCCCATTTGTATTACTATAAAGATGTAAATTAAACATCATTATCCCTAATTTCTAGTTGTCTGTTCAATTTTTTAATATCTACCCCTAATTTATCCCAAATTCTTTCACATTAACCCTTCATCACCTACCGTTATCCTACCCCCCAAAAAATTTCATTGTTTGTTCCGCAACCCTCCCCCCTTTCTCCACCGCCCCGCCGTGCGCAGCAACCTGCATCCAACCGCTATGTTTCTGTGCAACGTGTAGCCTCCCTTCCTGCCGACCGGAACTGTCGCGCTCTGCCTCCTCGCACCAACGCCCTCGCCGGAAGAACCTCCGTCACTCCTCATGCGGCCGAACATCCGTGACCTATAATTGTCAGCGTCGCCGACGTAAATTGCAGCCCCGAACACCCGGCGCTCGAGTCATCTCAGCGCTAGCCTGCTGCCTGGGTCTTGTTGAATTACTCGAAGAATAAACATCCACGAAAACTGAGAAAGTGAACATCCAAAATCATACAAAAATGAACATTCAATGTGAACGTGTATAAATAACAATATTTATAGAGAAAATGAACATCCGGCGACGGGAAGAGAAGGCACAAACCGGCTGCGACAGAGGCACTGGACGTCCGGGTTGCTGCGGTGCCGCGAGCTCGACTCACACAATATACGCGTCCTCCCTACGTACGGTGGCCTGTGCGGACAACGACGACAGTCGGAAGAGTGTCGGCGCGATGTCCGACGGCGGCTGGTAACCATGACGGCACTGTACCGGCTTTTGCTTCGAGGAGAGAGTGAGAGAAGAAGTTCACACCCTATTGAGAGAGGGAGGTAATCCTAATTTGATTCTATAAATGGCGGGATTCATGATTTGATTCAAAATTTAAATTGGAAACTACTCAAAATTAATTAATTGTCATAACTGACGGGAATCATGATTTGAGTCAACTTTTAAATTGGAAACTATTTAAAATTAATTAATTGCCTCTAATTTAATTCTAATTTCAATTTAACTCCATTGTACACATTGTATAAAACATACATTGGCTCCTCATACTTTTCCTTAAGTTTAAAGTTAAATTAGAACCGAATTAATTAAATTGTAATTGGTTTGGTTTGGTTCAGTTCGAATTTACATTTTTTTTTGTGTATCCAAAACAAACTAAACTGATGAAAAATGAATTGGTTCGATTTGAGTAATTGGATACCCGATAAAACAGAAATTCATAAAAAAATTAAAAAATGAAATTTTTATCTTAAAAATTCTGTAAGTACAATAAACATGTAGCATTAATAGAAAGGGAAGTGTTAGGTAAATAATTTTAAACACTAAATACATTAAAAACTAAACACATTAAAATTCAAATATATTAAACACTAAAGATTAGGGCTGGCAATTCATACCCTACTCGCGGGTACCCAACCCGGTCCAACCCGTTCGGGTAGGGTAGGATACGGTCCGGGTATGCCTGCGGGTAGGGTAGGGTACGGGTTTAGGGTGTACCCTACCCTACCCTATCCGCACTTCAAATATAACACATATTTTATAAAAATTAGGTATATAGTGAAGGAAGTGAGAGTTAAACCCACAACCTCTCTTATGTAATGACTTACAATAAGTGAACAACCACTAAACTAGTTAGTTAATTTAGTAATTTAGAGCATTAGTTTGTTATTTTTTATGTTATTAATATGTATAAAATTTGAAATGATTGAATTTTATATTTACTTTAAAAAAATTTGATATTTCTGCGAGTAGGGTAGGGTAGGGTAGGGTTTAGAACTTTAGGGTGCGAATAGGGTTAAGGTAGAGTTTTAATAGAATTTTCAACTCGCGGGTAGGGTTAGGGTAGGGTCCAAACCCTACCCTACCCTACCCATTGCCAGCCCTACTAAAGATATTAAAATTCAAATATATTAAAAGACATATATATTTTTTAAATTTTTATTTTTTTATTTAATTAATATATGATCGAATTTACAAATTGACTCAAATTCTATACCTGCAAAATCATTATCCAAATCAATTGTTAGAGAAAGTCATTAATTTAGTTCGGATTAAATCTGATTATCCATTAATTCTAGAACTAATTTAATTAGTTCAATTTAAATTCGAACGGATAATGGAGTGTTCAACACGTACTCATTGCTCACCCCTAACGGAAATACGCTTAGGAACAAGAAGCATGGCTGACAGGTATTTAAATGGAGAGAGGGATTGAGAACCCATTGCATTTTCCGCTTGTAGCTTGAGACCAAACTCGGAGCGAGAGAGTGAGAGATGATTGAAGAGAGTTTAAATTTTTCTAAAAATTTTAAAGACATTTTTAATTTTATAAAATTATTAGTCTAATTAAATTAGTGTGTGACCATACATTGTTGGTAAAATATATTTTGGAGTATTTAGATCATCCTTAATAAGTTAATATGTAAATTTTAACTTTTTAAATATTTTATAATCCTCGTTATTTGGTTAATATTATTATTTAAAATATAAGATGAAATTAATTTTAATCACTTTAGTGTTGTATATTAAATTATAATCTTGTGTTTTTTTATAATTTTATTATAATTTTTAGTTTTGTTTAATTATCACATAGTAATTTATAATATTTTTTAATGTAATTAAAGTTTGTTGTAATTAAAATTTAATGTAAAGTATTTAATTATTACTTTAATAATTTAATTTTAGTCATTTTTGCAATTATTTTTAATTTCGAATTCTTTATAATTATAATACAGTGTACTATAATTTTTAATTGTTATGACAAGTTTAATAATTCATGATAGTAATATTTTATAATTTAATTACTTTAATATTTTTAAGTAGTCATAATTTAATTTTTGTGTAATTAATTAATAATTATTTAAAAAATATTCTGTAATTTATAAATAATTATTTATTTTCAAATAATTAATCTGTAAAAAATCTTTTCTTTAAATTCACTAGAGATTATTTATTCTCACACCACTAATATACTAACACACTTTAACTCAAAATAATGAGAAAATAGTAACAAATTTGATATTTATAGACAAAATTATCAAGCAGGGTTATAGAAAGAATCAACACGCAGGTCACATATTGCAGCATTGACCAATCAACAAGCAGCATACAACCTGCAAAAATCAGCTCGCAATCTGAATGTTACTATTTTAGCCTTTTAGGACCTGTTCATCTGTATTTTGTGACATTTATAATTTTATATACTTGCAATTACGCTTCATTTCGCCGATGAATAATAGTTCAAATGGCATAATTTTTTCATATTTAATTAAGAAATTGCGAATTCGAGTCTCATATCTTTGATACAAAAAAAAATTACACTTCATTTCTTCATTTGAATGAAAAACATATTTTTTCATATTAAAAAAATAGCCGCAAATTTTGTAATTATATTTAATATTTTTCTTAAATAATATTGATAATGAAAATATCGAAAAACTACTTAACCGAATTTTTTTATTTAAATTGAATAAATATATAAATTACGAAAATACGATATTTTCGTAATTTATATATTTATTCAATTTAAATTAAAAAATCGAACTGAACCAAAATATGTTACGTGAATAGATTTGGTGTATGTCAGAATATTATGCCATTAATAATAATAATAACAATAATAATAATAATAATGATAATAATAATAATAATAATATATAATGATTTTTTCCTTTTCAAGCTCTTTTATATAATTATATGGATCAGAATTTTCTTCTTGAATAAGATACGCATTTTTATTTATAGAAAAAAAAATAATTTTAGATAATTTTGTAATTTACTCCTTTAGAATTTTAATCATCCAAACTTTTTTTTGGTGACTAATCATCCAATTAATACTCTCTTATCTTTATCATTTCCAAGAAGGATTTATAAGATAACAAAATAAAATCAACGTTGCACACGCTTAACATTTTAAGTGAATATTTTGAAGTTTTTTTCTTTGAATTATACCAGAAAATTAGAGTTAACATTATTAATATTAATTATTGACTAATTTGAATGTTGACATGGCCTATTTTTAAACAAAAAATTATATGAAATTTAATTATTAAAAACATGTACTATAAATACTACTGGCTAGCAAGTTTGAAACATGATACGTTACTACAGTTGCAAAAACTATCATCAATTCATCATGAAGGTTCACACATTTAATCTTGTAGTCCTTTGTTCTATGCTTTTAAGCACTACTTGCTATTGCATCAACCCCAAATTTTTCAATCCTTCAAAAGTTCCAAATGATGAAAAACCATGGGACCAAACACAAGCTACATGGTATGGAACGCCGGACGGAGCTGGATCAGAGAGTGAGTGTGCAAGTTAAATTATTTTTATTACATATACTTATGCTAATCTTCTTCTTCTTTGTATGTACCAAGTAAAAAGCTTTTATTTATTTATCATGGTCATATAACTGTACTCTGCCAAATCAACTCCCATAGTTGATTTTAATCATTTTAATTTATTACCAATTGCTTTGTTATGGAATTATTTTTGAAAAATTTAAATTATTTATAAAGACATTTAAATAATTTATATATATAATACATCTTTTTTTGTAATAGAATTATTATTATGTTTGAAAAATGGATAGTGTATAGATCTAATCATATTTTGTGATAAACTTTTATTTATTTATTTATTTGCTTTTAATTTTAAAAAATACGACTGTAATTAAGAATTGAATTTTGGATATTTTTACTTATAAATACTCTAAAATTATATCATATAATTATTAACTTTTAGAACACTTAAGAATTTACATAGACAGATGATATATGATATATGATTTTATATCTGATATAATATATTTTAATAATATATACATTCATATTAAAGATGCATGTCATAATTAAAAATAATATTGCAATTGACTCAATCAAAGTAATTTATGTATTCATAAGACCATTCTTCTAAAATTTTAAATTGATAAGAGAAAATATATGAATAATTATATTTTTAATATGTCCCTTTATCTTAAATCTAATTTTGGTTTTGTGTTAACTTTTGCAAGTTTATCTTTTATTTTTTTTATTTATCTTGTAATGAAATTCTTTTTTTTTTAAATCAATAAGGAGTATATTCTAAAATTTCAGATCATATAGAAGTTTTGATATTATACCATAAAATACTTTTTTTTATAAAAATTTAAATTAATACAAAATATATATAAATGATTAATTATATCTCTAAACTCTAATAATCTGTTTTTGTTAGCGATTAATTTGATAATATTAATGTAATTATGTGTAGGTGGTGCATGTAAATATGGTAAAACTGTGGAGAATCCTCCAATCTCTAAATTGACGGCGGCTGCTGGCCATTATATTTTCCGCCAGGGCTATGGATGTGGTGCTTGTTATGAGGTACATTTATTTGGTTTAATTTTTCATATAAACTGTGAATTTAATTTTGATATACTGTCAGTATAAAA